>NC_058027.1:26907903-27012903 GCF_019176455.1 Solea senegalensis | reverse complement strand
AGTTATGTCTTCAACCGCATTAAACTCAAAAGAGTCCACATTTCCAGATAGGTATCAAATCGTCTTCTAAGGGAAAGATACACACTTCTTTCTTTAGTATCATCATCTTCTTCTTCTCATTATTAGTATTTGTCCCCTCGTTGCAGCAGGTTGGAAAAATCCGGTGTTGTGGCTGATTTACGCTTTTTCGAGATAAACTGCAAATGGGGGGGGAATATGTGAGAAATTGCTTGTGGTCGTTGGGGCACGGACGTGACAGCGAACAAGGCCAGAAGAGAGGCGTGATGACCCCACTGCGCACACACACACACACACACACACACACACACACACACACACACACAGACACTTTTGTTGTCACTTTAAAATATTATCTCATACACTGGACTGAAAGCACCATATGGTGAAATGTTTTTTTTTTTATTGTGTTGATGTGAGTGATGGCTCACTCTGTGAGACTGGATCAGACTGAAATCGACCCATATTCAGCTTTTACACACACACACACACACAGAGACACACACAGAAAGAAAAACCGCGGTGAGATTCTTGGTCGGGATGTTTTTCATTGTCGCCATTATCATATTTGTTCATTAGTTTTGCAGTTTATTTGATTTTGGGCTCTTTTCTCCCGTTCGTCACGCGGGAGTTTTGCATGTTTTATTGCATTTCTTTGCGAGCTCTTCTCGTTTGACCTAATTTCCTTTGTTCGGGGAGGTTACATGACCCTAGGGTCCACACTCCCTGCTCCAATAAATAGATTTTGATATCCACTCAGTCTAATAATCAGGTTAATGATTCACTGTTTTTCTTCTGTCTCTCCCATTTTTCTCTTTCTTTCTCTTTCTTGACCTCTCAGGAGAGAAACCCTATCGTTGCCCTCATTGTGACTACGCCGGGACCCAGTCTGCCAGTTTGAAGTACCACCTGGAGCGCCACCACCGCGAGCGTCAAAATGGCTCTGCCACCTCAGGCCCCTCCTCTGGCCACACCCCCTCTACTGACCACAAAGAGGATCATGGCAAGACAGCTAGCGGCGGCGGCATCTTTGCCCGACCAGATGTTCTCCGCAGTGTCTTCAAAGGAATGCCCCCAAACCTGGACTTCAGAGCAGGTCCGCTGCTGCCACATCAGTGGGCTTCAGCTGCGATGATGCCCCCCCACGAGCGCGAGCGCGGAGACCGCCGCTTTGACTCCACCTCCTCAGCAGACAACCTGAAGACAGCCGACGCTCCTTCCTCCCTTGTCTCGACAGCGACAGACAGTCCTGCCAGCTTCTCTGACCTCAGCAGGGCCTACCAAACCATGATGGGAAACGGAGTCCACTTTCAAGGTTCCCTTCAGGCCTTTATGGACAACTTTGTCCTCGGCTCCATGAAGAAAGACATGAAGGACAGTCAGAGTCCAGTCCAGCTCCAGGCACAGCTCTACCACGACAACGGTGAGCCCAAAGCCAAGCGTGCTGCCTCGGTCGAACAGGACAAAGAAGAAAAGGCTGAAGCCAAGAAGAACTCGGAGCCTGGCAAACCTGGATCCCAGTATGAACCACTGGATCTGTCTGTGTCAGTCCGGCCTGAGTCTGCATCTGGATCTCTTCCTGGCTCCTCAGTCACCATTCACGATAATGTGGCGTGGCACAGCTGCCTCTTCTGCTCCTTCTCCACCTCGTCGTTGGAGCTCATGGCTCTGCACCTCCAGGCCAACCACCTGGGTAAAGCCCAACTTCAGCGGCCCGACACAGGCAAAGAGCTTCACGGCGACACCTCCCTCTTTCACTCTTCCAGCACCAAGACCTCTGGCGTGGCCCTAGACAAAGATGGAGACCGGGATGGAGAGAAGAATCATGGTGGCTGGAACAATCACATGGACCAGAGCTACAACCCCTTCCAGAGTGAGTTCTACAGACGGTTTGGTGGCTTGTATGATGGATCACCAAGCGCAAACCAGGCCCTTCAAGGGTTCATGAGTTCGGCAGAGCAAGGTCTTGATCTACACAGCCACGCTTTTGGAGGAACATCTTCAGTTGTGGACGACCACGTTGGTGAGCGGAGCTCCCATGGAGATGCTGAAGATGACCAGGTGGGATCAGATGACGACGTCGTGAAACCTGGGGTGCACAGCTCCAGTGAGACACCCTCGGCAACTCCCAAGAGACAGCAGCAGCAGAATCACTCTGACGGAGAGGAAGAGGAGGGAGGAATGGCTGAAGAGGACGAGGAAAGAGAGGAGGACGGTCAAATGGACATGGAGAGAGAGGACGGAGGAAGTCCGGCCTCCGACCACCTCAAACATCTCCATGACGACTCCTCCCTGCCTCAGAGGAGCGGAGCCGGTCTGGTAGCGTCTTCCTCCGCCATGTCTTCGCTCTCTCTGGTTCCCCAGAACCAAACTCTGCCGCTGGAGAAGCAGTGGCAGCAGGGCCTGGGCCTCCTGTCTCCTGGCGCGGGGCTGTTGAAGGCCGAGCAGCAGAGCCACCTGGAGCAGCAGATGAACATGCTGTCGGTCCTCAGGGCCTACAGCAACGACAACATCCCCGTGTTCAACGGTCTCGGAGGCGGTGCAGGAGGAGCAGCTGCGGGGGGCATGAAGAGGCCGGATCCACCTGGTGAGTGTTTAAAAACCCCACAGACAACCCTCCCACTCACATGTTCTCTATCTGCATCTTCTCTGCTCGTCCAAAAATAGTCAAACACTCGTCTATTTTGTTGGATATTCAGTATTAGCCAAGATCTTGTATCTTTTGTAAGTCTTCTCCAGTCTGACACAACAATTAACAATGGTTTTAAAGTCAAATCGTCTTTGCACTTTGTTTCAAACAGAAATACTTAAATAGCCACTAAGCTATTAGCCTGTGCCATACTTTAAGGTGATTATAACACTGCCCCCTAAAGGCTTGTACGGTACATTCTGAGATTATTTAGGGCTGCAACGGACGATTATTCTCACCAACGATGAATCTGTAGATTATTTTCTTGATTAAAAGACGAGTTGTTTGTCAGAAAAAGTTGGAAAACGTGTCAGGACGTTCTCCGCGTCAGTTTTAGTTATTACCTTTGGGGTTTCTCTACCCAACTCGTACCTGGTACCTGGTTCTTTTTCTTTTAGTACCTGCTCTGTCGTGGTCCCAAGCGAGCTGAGCCGATACTAAAATGTGGCGGCTGACCGCCGGGCACTGATTGGTCGGAGCGTCGCGACTGGAAGAGTCACGAGCACAACGTCCGACACAAGAATCAAATCTCTGATCCCTAAACTGAGTCGAACTGATTAATCGAAAAACAACTCAACTGAAAATATTCTCATTAAAGAAGCTATTTAAGGTATTTATGACATTTTTCTTATGTCCAGTGAGAAGGAAACACTCAGGGCGGTGTACATCCTCGGGCAGCTGTATCAGCAGAGAGCCGCACACATAAAATCTCACACGTGTTTGAGACACAAATTCAGTTTCTCCATCACTAAACACACCACACAAACACACACATATATATATACTGTGTGTGTGACACCCACGAAGGATCCTCAGACCCTCACTGAAGATCTCCAGATTGGCTCTGAAGTGATTTTAGCCTTATTTCAGGCAAGTTTAGAAGCTATCCGCCCGGTGACTAGCAACAGATTAATCTTTATTACACGTTTATATTACTGCGAGTGCAGCGCCTCCCTCCCACCCGGCAGCATGGAGGGAATAACCCTGGATGAGTCAGAGCAAGACCTCGGCTCCCTGTGCCGTCTCCTCCACATGTCTCTTAACTATCTTAGCTCTCATAAAGCCGGCTCCCAAAAGCCCATTACTTTATAAGACTCGTCGATCTATGACCCTGTGAAAAATGAACTGTCAACTTTCATGATTCTGCTAAGGTTATAGCCGCTCCTTGAGACTGAAGAAGGAACTCCTTTTTTCTTTCCCCATTTTTCCCCCTCTTCATTTTTACATTGTTCTGCTGCCGCTTGGAGCCAGTTGCTAAAAAGTGTCCATATAAGAAGAAGAAGAAGAAAGTAAAAATGCAAAGTTGCCTCTGAAACGACGACTTTATAAAACCCGACAAAGACGGGAAACAACGACGGCTCCTTCAGACCAGGAAGAGACACATTATTACACAAATTTAAAAGCGCTTCACACTTTCAATCAAAACACAGTTCATTATTCTATTCTAACATTATCATTGTTTCATAAATCATTTACTGTTGAGTGTAAACAAAAAGAGAAAATTTATGAGGATTCAGTAAACCTGAGGTCTCAAACATGAGGCTTGAGGGCCACATGTGGCCCCCCAGTCGATACCATGCGGCCCACCACTTAATATCTGTCAAATATTGTGATTTATGGATTCATTTTGCATCATTAATTAGTGTTTTTATGTGTCCCTGACATAATGGTTAATGGCCTCCAGGTCTTTTGAGTTTGAGACGGCGTCATAGTTAGCGGTGAACTGTTTGGAGCTAATATCTGTTTGTGATTTTTCTGACAGTTTGATTTACTAAATCATTCTTAAAGGTCAAGACTCAGGTCAATAATTTGCTGTGTCATAGACTGTCAGTCAAGTATTATTTATTATAACTGATATGTGACAATCAAAAATAGCTTTTTGCGATTTTGTTAATGTTTACGATTATGATTTTGATTTGAAAAATAACAAATGTTCCATTTGGTTTAGTTTGCACGGTTAAAAAAACAAAAATTCAACAAAGTTGTAACTTATTTGGAGCTAATAAGGTACATAATATTAATTGTAATAGTAATAAATAACATGAATTTTAAAATGGTGTTGGCACCAGACTTTCTGCACATGATGACATTTTATATACTATTACGTTATTAATTTACGCCTCAGTGCCTGATCAGAACTCTGCGTCACGTCCTCACATACATGTTGTCACTGTGACTCAGCCGTTCGCTGTAATCTGAAATCGCTGACGACTTATTATGTATCCGACTTCCTGGCAAACGTACACTATATTTATATTTACCCTCCATATTTCTGGGATGGCACTGAAGAAGACAGCAAAAAAAAAGAAGTAAGTCTCAAAGATATGTGTGTAACACGAGTAAAGTGACGACGTGTGACTTGTTGTGCCGAGCGTGACCTTGTGTGATCCCGGCCTTCAGCGACAGATAATATGACGACACTCTATCCTTCATCTTTGTGCGTCCAGCAGAATATTTTAGGCTCCGTAAGAGTCGCAGGACGAGGGTTTGAGAGGAGAAGTGTCCGAGTCGGACGAGTGCGGTCACTCCTCTTTCCTCTCCTTTTCTTTTTTCTCTTCTTCTCACTAAAAGTGAGTAAATGAAGTGGAGGCTCTTGGTTGAGGACGAGTGTGAATATTGACTGCATGCTATGGCCCACATGCAAAAAAAAACCCCACTGCAATACTTTAAAGTATTGATAGGATGATTACTGCTATTACTGTCTCTCCACTGCAGCCACAAGTACGGATGTTATATGTGATTACTATCATTATGACTTCTAAGAAAAACGGCCACTTCAACAACGATGTGGCTTCACCACATATGGATGTAAATGCAACACTGCTGTTCTTTTATTTACTGTAAATGCTGATATAACAACTGATATTTCTACTATGACTATAGGATAGGCAACTGTATGTGTGTAGCACATGTTGTGCACA
This sequence comes from Solea senegalensis, assembly GCF_019176455.1. Lineage (NCBI taxonomy): Eukaryota > Metazoa > Chordata > Actinopteri > Pleuronectiformes > Soleidae > Solea > Solea senegalensis. The sequence goes on along the minus strand of NC_058027.1, from coordinate 27,007,275 downwards.
ACTCAGTGTGTTTTACATAAAAACTCTGCACACATTCAAATTTACACTTTGAACAATATTGTAACATGAATAAAACAGAGTACATCACGATAAAAAGAGAGAAAGAAAACAGGTTAGACTAAAATGGTGCATAAAGATTTAGCTTCAGGATGTGGTTCATTAAGGTACTTTACACTACATGCAGTTCTCCCTTAAAAATATGGAATTGATGCCAGTAAACAATATTAAAATAAGAAATACCAAAAATCTTTTCAACCATGTTGTTATTACCGAAGAAGGAGCCTTAGAATCCCCTGTTTTACCTCAAATTTAAACCACTACCCTGCTTGGTTGCTCCGCTTCCTCGCCATCAGAGATGTTCTACAATCAGTGTTACCAACAATGTCAATGCTAACATGAAGTTTGCATTACATTAACCCTCTGGCACTCATTGAAACACTTGGAAATTCAAAATTCAAACCCTAGAGCTTCATTGTCCGTTGCAAAATATTCGATTTTCTTTTACTATAAAATGTTTTCCTTGCCGAGAGTAAAACATTTTAGGTGTTTATGTAAAAAAAATTCCATAACCACTAACCCTTTTGACTGCTGATTGGTCCGACGTCACTGTCTGTAACGACAAAAATGAAGCAACAACAATTTAACAACTTCTGACTGAAAGTAAAGGAGCTAACTTACGTTTTATTGGACGTTGACGTCTATTGTCGGCTACGTCAAGAAGCTTCTTTGTCATACGGTGAAGCTTTTTTTTGGTTTTTAATGTGTTTAATGAGTGAATCATCTCGCTTTCCACCTATCTTTGCTGACTCAGTTAGCTTTTAGCTCAGTCTGTTAGCTGTTGGCTCCTCCAGGGCTAGAGGTAGCTTTTAGCTACACTGCTAGCTGAAACTAACAGTTTAAAATAACAATACATGTACATATGATTATAAACATAAACAAAGCAACTATAAGAAAATAAATGTACACAATATAAAAGTTAAATTTGACCATGACGACGTTAGCACTGACGGAAACGGCTGCCACGTTTTTTTAAAAACACTCTTATAGTAAAAATCCTCACTATTGCAGTTTCTCTCTTTCTCATTTATACACACACATATATATATATATTTATATATATATCTTTTTTTTTCACATGTCCACTTGTGAAGTCCTTTGTGTTGGTTGGAGAGGGCGGGGGCGGCAAAAAAAAAGACGTCCCCCCAAAACTCAATTCAGACCCGGGCGAAATGTGATTATCTGGAGTGGGTTTGCATTAGGTTTGTATGCAAATACGGCATAAATCATTAATATCGAAATTCTCCCCCTGAATCTATGGGACTTGTTGTAGGGCACGCACCGCACGTCTGGAGTGGCCGTCTCTTCATTTGTACGCCCAGAGGAGGCGGGGGAGGAGGGGGGAGGAGGGTGCACATGAGTCTACTTGCACCTTGACATATGACAAATACACATCTCTGTCCACCTACACACATTCACACATTTAAAGCACACCTCCCTAAATCGTAGCCTGGTATTTATCGATAAATGTCATTAGAGCAGCAGCAGCAGCTTCAGCAGCAGCAGCAGCTTCAGCAGCAGCAGCAGCTTCAGCAGCAGCAGCAGCAGCAGCTTCAGCAGCAGCAGCTTCAGCAGCAGCAGCAGCTTCAGCAGCAGCAGCAGCAGCAGTCGTGCATCGTCTGTAATCACACGGACGTATCTGCTCACTGAGCTATGACGCTCCCGTGTGTCGAGACCCCGCGCTGCTCGTTGTTCCCTCGCTCCACGCTCTACATGTGCTTAACACAATCAATACTTGGAACGCAGCGGAGGCCTCGCCCCCCCCCTCCTCCTCCTCCTCCTCCTCCTTCTCCTCCTCCTCCTCCTTGGCCGGCGTCGCCGCCGTGCATTATCCAACACCAGGCATTCCATTATTCAAACGCCACACACGTCGTGTTACTCGCATTACCCCGAGCCCTTCACTCATTTAATATGTCTAATGTTGACCAAGAGGTTGTGACTGACGAGCTGGAGAGTGGGCGGAGTTTAGAACTCTCACTCTGTGCTTCTAAAGTTCTCCTTTGAAAACACTCTGTTCAGACTGAAAAGAGACTTTTGTAACAAGTTGAGGACGATCACATTTGATGTTTAAGTTTGTCACCATGTTGTTTTCCCGCCTTCTTGACCAGGTTTCTGTTGGAGATTAACAGATTATTTTGATCTGGTGAAATAAAGGATCACCAGTATTTTCACACATCTCGCTACAGAATCAGATTATTTCCCTTTGTGATTTGTTTCTGACAGAAAAACAATTTTTCTTTCCTTTTCTTTGCGTTGTCTATTTTTTCGGTCTGATTTTTCAGCTTCTTAAATGTGAATATTTCCTGGTTTCTTCGCTCCACGTAACAAAGACATCATTGAAAACAGTTGTTTTCGTGACATTAAGTGTGAACATCATGGTCATTTTTGAGAAACACTGATCAACATTTCTCCACGTCCTCTCGCGTCCGTTGACACATTGACAGATGAGTCCGTTACAGGACTAATCGTTAGTTGCCGCCCGACATCAGACTGATCGATAGTTGATATACGACTGACATCAATACTTATTTAAGCACGTTGTGTTCTGTTTAATGCCTTTAACGTGCGACGCTGTGTGGAAAACGGGGCTGAAACTGAGATTAATATGTGAGACGTCGACGCCATTGGATTTCTGCATGTGATGTATGACGATGATGTGAAATCTGAGGACTTTAAGAGCCTTAAAAACTGTAGAAAAACAACAAACTGAGGCGATACCACGCGTGACGCCGCCAGACTGCCGGCCACTGATTGGTCAGAGACTCCGCCCACATATTTTATATGAAAAACCAACCTAAGCCGCGTCGTGCCGAGGCGAGATGAAGACTGCATTTACACCAGGCCTTCTTCATCAAACTTCAAGGAATCAAGGAAGCAAGATCTGCTCCCGCCGAAAACGTAGGTCTCACTTCGAGTGAACCAAACGCAGGGCATTGTGGGTAGTGTTTGATGAGGCTCCATGTTTTGCTTGTATGTGGAGGAAACAGAAGTCGTCCTGCTTTAAAACAGCAGATGTTCATCGTCTGTCTCGTCTTCGCCTTCAGTCGTTCTCGCTGCAGCGCCGCCCTCAGGCGAGGAGGGGGAATACGTGATTTCGTAAGGTTTTCGGGTTCTTAGTAAAGTAAAGTTGAACTGAATGTTGCAATCGTACGGAGTCTAGTGGAGACGATTAGGTGTGGAAACGACCTGACTTCTCTGTCTCATCCACACAAAACCCTAAATATGATGTTTTCCCAGATCAAATCTTAATTTCCTTCCCTGAGAATGTAAATCAGGTGTGTGTGTGTGTGTGTGTGAGTGTGTGTGTGAGACAAGGACACTTGTGTTTCTCTGAAGTGAGAAAATCTTAAATTACAACAAGTTTTTACTACAAAAAAAAATAAAAAACTCTCCAAAAACTCTGAGGTTGAGACGGGGACACGGAGAGGATGATTGACATTCAGATATCACAACTAATAATGAGTCGTCAACACACACACACACACACACACACACACACACATCCTGCAGATAAGAAGCAGCCATTTTAGACTTAATGTTGGGCCATTTGCTTGTGCCATAAATGTAAAACCCTGCACATATAAAATATAAATAATGAGTTAATTAATGAGTTTCCCCCGTGTATCCTTGCTGTGATGTCATTGGAGTCTTCGTCCTACAATTTAAGATGTCTATTTATGTCTTAGTCCGTGTGTGTGTGTGTGTGTGTGTGTGCGTCCCATGACTACAGATGCAAAGAAACACATTCAAACATGAATATAATGCTCAATATCTTCATTTAGCTCTGTTTTACTGTATGATAAAGACATAAATTGATTCAAATCAATCATGTAACGATGAAACTTTTTCTCATTTGTGAAGTTTTAAATCTTTAAATAAAGAAAAGTCAACATTTTATTATAAGATAACATGTAATTGTTCGCGGGACCTTTCTCGTGTCCTGACAGCGAATAAAGACGTCGTTATTTATTCGAATTATTAGTGTACGGGATCAAATTAGCTGCTAAACTGATCGTTAAATTTGGAAAAAAAAAAAAAAAATGCGACGTTTGTTCATAAATTAATGATTTAATGAGCAAGTAAATTAGTAAATATAGCTGTTGACTTATTAATCTAACACCAAGAGAGTGAAAAACTGTCACAGATACAAGGTTTGACCACATTAACATTAAAGGCTGAAGAATCCCCAATCTCATCACGTTAATATTTATTTAATAATAATAAAAAAAATGAACCTTGAGTCCAAATCCATATCCACATCACCACCAAAATCTAATCATTTCTCCCTTAGGCCTCAACCCATGACCGGAAAATGTTAAGCTGCCCATAAAGAGACAGAATAAGTGATTAATCTGAATTAAAACTCCTCTCTCTCTAATATCTGTCATGGAACTTTGTCATGGGTTTTTAAAAACAAGCTGTGGCAGCGTCACCTGGATTAAGGTCGTTTGAGATTAGAGGATTTGGAGTTAAGGGTTAAGAGTTAAAGGTTAAGGTAAATTCACTGTGTGTGTGTGTGTGTGTGTGTGGGAGATAGAAACAGATTCTGTAAAGGAATGATGATAACTGAAGACATATGGTCTCACTGTGAATCACAGATGTACTGCATCACACTTGGCATCGCTGGTGTAATTTGCACTTTTTTTTCTGGTTTAAGTGGAAGAAAAGGTAGAGACACACACACACACACACACACACACACACACACAGAGATGATCCTGAACGCACAAACATGTCTCACCACAGTTATGACACAACATTGAGTTCAAACCCTGCGTTTATCTAACTCTTCCACTCACTGCGGAGAACTACGGAGGCCTGCAGAGGCCAGAAAGTATGTCCTCCTTCTTTATTTATGTAAAACACACTCTCTGCTGTAGAGACGCGGCGGCATCTGTAAAAGCAAGAAACCTCCAAACCTAAGTGTGTAAAGACCAACATACAAACATATGTCCACAGTTGTTGATCCACTGCTGCCTCCATTAGAGTGTGTATATATATATATATATATATATATACATATGTATGTATACATATATATATATATATATACATACATATGTATATATATATATATATATCTATACATATGTATGTATAGATATATATATACACATACGTATATATAGATATATATGTCTATATATATATATATATATAGATATATACATATTTATGTATAGATATATATATATATATATCTATACATATGTATGTATAGATATATATATACACATACGTATATATAGATATATATGTCTATATATATCTATACTGCCCCCTGTGGCTAAAAGTGCAACACGTCCCCAGGCCTTAAAAATAAGGTAAATCATGATAAAAAAATGTAATAATTTTGTTGATAATGATCTGGACTCACAGTTCAGACGAGACTCAGTTGCACACACACATCTAAAGGGTTTGGTGTAAACAGCGTAATCTGATTGAAACTTCCTGTGCTCACTGGTGCCCGCGCTCCTCGTGCTCTCTCACTTTCCCACACTCGTTTTCACTCAGTTTCTCCTCGTTTTCTGCTTGTTGCCGTCGAGCGTGTGCTGGGGAAGCGTCTGTCTGTCTGTCTGCCTGTCTGTCTGCCTGTCTCCCCCTCCTCTTCCTCCCCTGCGATGACAGCTGTGATGACGCCGGTTACATTATTACCAGTTGGACTCGCTGAATTATCACCTTGTCGCCCAAAAGTGCAAATAGTGTCGTTTTCAAAGAGCAATTAAGTGTAATAGCTGCCGTCGAGCCCCGAGGACGCTACCTGTTGCTCTTCCTCTGCCTTTTTCTTTCTTTTCTCGGCAGATGTGATAGCTCTAAAAATACCCCACACACACACACACACACACAGATATCAGCTGCTGAAAGGTCCTCTCTTTTTTTGTCTCCATATTCTTCCCATGATTCCTTCATTCTTTGGCGTCTTTCGCTAATAACGCCGCTGATGCCGGCCACATGGCGTTTCCTGGAAGGGGGGGTTGTACAGTGAATGGGGGGGGGTAGTATCGAGTTGCCCTCGATAAGGAAACGGAGACGAACGCTGGATGATTGCAAAAGTTACATGACAATTATTCTATTCATTATTGTGGAAACAGAGTGAAGACAGCGTGGGAGCGCCGGGGGTTTCTGCAGCGACCAGGAATCACGCACACACATCGACTCCGCCCGCGCACTCACAGAACCGCGTTCACGTCTGGGGGAGAGAACATGAAACACCGGGTTATGAATCGGCCTTCCAACCCAATATATATCTACGACGTGATCCCTGCCTCCCGTCGTCTCGTTAGTTTGCTGTTTGTTTCTTTTCTTCCTCGACTCCTGGAGACTTTGTTCAGTTTGAGTTGCTCCTCTTAAGAATGCAACGTTCCCGTCCCCAGGCGCCCCGGAGATGTGAAGAGGACGCCTCGGAGGAGTTGTACTCATAAAGCTCCTCATCCTCCTAGGGAGCGAGAGGGAGAGACAACACAGAGGGAGAGAGGGAGACAGAGGGAGAGAGAGGGAGAACTGGCAGGCATAATAACTACACTTACACAGCTCGTCGACACATAATGAGACAATGCCGCAGCAACTTCAAGGAAGAACACAGATATATAAAAAAAAACAACACAGAGCAAAGGCAAAGGCGGTGCAGGGAGGAGGAGGAGGAGGAAGAGGAGGGGAACTGGAGGAAAAAAAGGAAAAGAAACTATGTCAACTTTTATTTCCTCTGTTATTCCACATCAATGGATGCATGCCGTGATACTAATAAAAACAAAAATACAACATACACAAGTATAGACACATAGGCAGCGAGTCGGCGTGTTTGAAACGCTCTGTGGCAATTAAGGACAAATAAGTCGCGTTCTTCTCCCTGTCGTGACGGATGATCCCGCTACCACTCGCTAAGAACACGTTTGATTCAGACATCAAGAGAGAGAGAGAGAGAGACAAGAAGAAGGAGAGGGGAAAACAAATAAATAGAAGAGTGGAATCAACAAAAGTTGTACAGAGCGAGCGAGCGAGCGAGAGAGAAACCGCGGGGGGAATAAGAGTAAGAATAGCGAGCGTGGAGACAAATAAGCTGGCAACATTATAACATTAGCAGTTTAGAAAATACACTTAATTCCTCGGCAGAGATGGATATAAACTGCATTGTTGCGTTTGCAAATCCCAGCGACCGGATTTAAACGGCTGCATTGTTTTATTAACGGGGGTGGCGGGGTGGAGGAACAGCGGCTGTTCTAATTACAGTGATTTAATCAGGATTAGAGAGGTTACCTGGATGAAGCCGCAGCAAGGACGCGCGCGTTTAAAGACAAAAGTGCGACAAACATGCGCTGGGATGTTTTTTAGTGACTCCGGAGAACAATGACTCTCTTTGCTCCGGCACGAGTCAACACTGGACTATTGTTCTGCCGCTCTTCTCCCTCCTTCGCTCGCTCTCTCGCTCTCTGCCTCCTCTCCTCCCTCCTAGTTAAACAGCAGGCGGGAAGGGAATCCATTTTAATCTGATTAATAACTTAGTTGATCACATATAACCCAATTTTCAAGTCTGTGCCGCCCTTGTCCGCGCCGACACGCCCACCCGCTGACCTTTGGAGTCGCCACAGTCACGATATGAACGCACAATAAACGCCATTGTTCTGGTTCAGAAAAAGAAAAAACGGAGGATGTTCTGGTTTAGTTGAAGAGGGATTTCTGTGGAGTTTGTGACCTCTAGTGTTTCAAACTGTTACTGTAATCATCACAGGACTTTCTCTCATAACTGTTGCTTTTATTCTTAGAATATGAGACGTCTTCTTATCGTCCTGAGCAAACGTTGACTTTTTAAGGTCAAAAACATTTACGATTCTATTCGTATTTGTTGTAGTCGTTGATTTTCTCTTCGTTGTCAAATCGTCCAAAAACTTCATTCCAGGGTAACTTTCACTTTCCGTATCTCGCCGTGATTCAACCGCAGAAGTCCTGAGGTTCTACCGTAATGACATGAATAACTGCGCTTTCCATGTATCCATCCATCCATCCATCCATCCGTCCGTCCGTCCATCTTCTACCGCTTTATCCTCCACATGAGCGTCTCCACACGGGGGCGCTGTGCCAATGTCAGCTGACTTTTGAATTTTCTCGATATCATAAACGGTCCAGGTCCTAAACTCACTGTAGTTCCGCGGCCTCAACCTTCACATTTCTTGAGAATATAAGTTTACACATTAGTAAATATAGTATTTTATAGAAAGAGATTGTTCGTTTACTTTGTTATAACTGAGTCCAGTGTGTGTGTGTGTGTGTGTGAGCCTCAGTGATGGGAACACGTTTGTTCATGTGTTCACAGTAACATGAATCGTCCTTTTAAAACAGATATGGTTACATATTAGTTTTGAAAGGTACAGTAACTGCCTGAGCGTTAATCCGCCCTGCAACACTGGGCCTCTTTGTTCCCGCGGCCCGGGTTAATAACTGGCCTCCTGATCCTCATCTCTGACTGCAAGAACTTTTCTTTTTCCTCTTCATCCTCCTCCTCCTCCTCCTCCTCCTCTGTTTTCTGAATGTATCTTTGATTACAGCGTTACATGAGCTCCTTTTTTTGTGTCATTTCTGTTTCACTCAACATTTTAACGCTGAGAGATTTGTATTCAGGATTTGGGCAATTATGATTTGAACGCCACAAAGTCTAAACCGCGCAGTGACAAGTGAATAAAAGAAAGGGAGAAAGAGAGAAAGAGAGAGAGAGAGAGAAATTATCTCTTCTTTCTCTCTCAAACACACACACACACACACACAAACACTCACAGGAAATAGGAATCAAATATTCATGAAGTGGGCTGAGGTTCTCGTTCTCGTCCATATGCTTCCTCCTCGCAGCAGCTTGCAGTGGACGTCGGCGTCGGCCCGAGCTCGTGTGACACAGTCAGAGCCGGCGATCTCCGCCGCCACCTCTGCCATCGCGATAACCATCAGACAGGTCACGTCCAACATGCACCGCTCACACCCCCCGTGCACCACCCCTCCTTTGTCCTCGCTGCCCTCCGCTGAAACCCCGTGACTTCCTCTATCGGTTAATAATCTGCTGTGAGACAGAGAGAGAGACAGACAGAGAGACAGAGAGAGAGACAGAGAGAGTGTGATTCACTGGACAGGAATCCTTGTAAAAAAAAATCAGGACGCCTGCATTTGCCAGTTTCCAGAAATTGTAGGAACTTTATGGTTTATAGTTTTTCTTTTATTGTGTCTGTGTGTGTGTGTGTGTGTGTGTGTGTGTGCTTGAATATACAGCTCTGTGAGGACCCCAAAAATACTCACTCCTGAGGACATTTGTGAGTGACAGTTCTTTTTTTAGTCAAATAAATACACATTTTGATCGTATACTTTGTTTTAGATGTTATTCTTATCAGATAAATACATCTTTTGTACGTCAACCTTGATTTTAGTCGTTATTCTCGTGAAATAAATGCACATTTGTTCACGGTATCTTTGGTTTCATTAGTGTAAGCGAGTGTGTTTACGTTCACTTAGACTTTTTTAACTATTTCCTGTGTTCACTTTGTGTCACCTAACAGCTAACAGTCGTTCCACAACAGGAAGTGGTCACACTTTACTCTAAAGCACTTTGGTTGGTTTTAAATGTGCCATACACATAAAGGTGACCTTTGACCTTCACAGATGCACGTTACAAACCAGGTCGTGACACGTGGTCGTAACAATCTCAATCTCAGACCTTAAAAATGGCTGTTTATGTTTATTTAGGACTTTTAGAGGGTTAGGGTTAGTTTTAAGTTAAGGGATTTAGTCTTGATCGTTAAGGTAAGGGTCTATGAGGACAGAGGAGGTGAGAGTGAGAGGTGACAGTTCCTCACATTCTTCCTTACCTTAAAAATTATAGTTTAAGATAAGATTTTAATTAAAAATGACTCAACACTAAGATCAGGACTTTTAACCTAAAACCTTTTTAACCTTTAAAGGTCTTGTTGTGGTTAAGACTTCAGATTTGAGGTTAAGGGTTTGATTTATACATTTAGTTAAGGTTAAGATGTGTGTGTACTCACTTAAAATGGTTATTTAAGACTTTTTTAACCCATTTTAGGGTTAGATTTCAATTTTGGTTAAGGGTTAGGTTAAGGCAAGGGGACTTAAAGATGGTTTCCTTATATATATATATACTGTATATATATATATATATATATATATATGTATATATATATACATATATATATACATACATACATACATATACATATATATTAAGTGGAGATAATTCCTTTGAAATTAAGGAATTAAACAAAAAATAGATATAGGGCTTTTCTGGGTTTTAGATTAAGGGTTAGTTTGAGGCATTTAGTTGTGATGGTTAAGGTTAAGATAAGGGCTTAGTTGTTGCTTAGTGAGTGTCTTCACTGCTGTACAGTAATGTGTGTGTGTGTGTGGGATTAAAAGTGGAGGGGATTAGCAGCGTACTTTAAGATAAATCTTTTTTAAGTGAAACCTCATCCTCCTCTCATTCTGGGCACAAACCGCTCTTATTAACCGCTTTTCTTTCTCGTCCTCTTTCACGCCGCACAACAACTTTAACTACACATGCGCTGCCAGTTACACACAAACAAACACACACAACCACCGTTTTAAGCTTTTAAACACAGAACAATGGCAGAGCACATTAATGCTTCTGTGTATGGGAGAGGAGGAGAAGAAGAAGAAGAGATAAGCAGAGCTTGGCTGCGTTGCCCCTCCATCCGTCTCTCTCTCTCTCTCTGTCTCTCTGTCTGTCTGTCTCTCTCTCTCTCTGCGGAGGAAAGAAAAAGGAGCTCGTCGTATTCCGGGCTGATGTGTTTGCGTCGGCAGTGAAACAGACAAACATCACATTCTCAGTCTCCAGACTCTAATTGACTGAACAAGGATTGGTCACACTTTTAAGAAGCGTCTCGTAATGGATTTCCATGTTTGTGCCTCTTTTAACTGGCAGCGCAAATGGGAGGAATAAATGTTGTCTTTATTAACAAAAACAACAGCTCTCTCTCTCTCTCTCTCTCTGTGTCACTGTCACGCTCTGTGTCTCTCCATCTCCTCGCTCTAACCCATGACATCAGAGCGACGCTCGGCGTCCGCTGCAAGGTCGCCGCCGTCCGACAGATGACAAACGATATCAAGATGGCCACATCGTCTGTCCTGTAGCCGCCGGCCGTGAAAAGACATGCATGTACACATCTGACTCTTCCTCCTTCCTCTTCTTCACTTTCTTTAATTTGATTACCGCGTCGCGTGAGGGCAAAAACCGACTCCTGATTCTCCTCACCGAGCGCTCGCAGGCCGCAGAGACGAGGTGTGAAGGGAGGAAGACGGTGGGGGGGGGGAAGGAAAGAAGGAAAGGAAGGAAAAGTGGGTGTGTATCATGTTTCTGTATCAGGAAACAGACTTGGCAAGAGGCTGTGATTCAGTATTATGGACAAGCTGCTCATCAGATGGGAGTTTGGGTTCATTCCTGTGTTGCCCACCACTCCCCTCTTTCCATCCTTCCATCCTTCCATCCTTCCATCCATCTCCTCTGCCACCCCACTTCTCTTGTTTGCCTCCCGTCCAAGACGTGTCTGGTTTCTCCTCGGACTGGACAGATCCGTCAGAAACGGCCAGAACAACTTGGCGTCTTCGCATGGACAGAACTTTTTGAATCATGTCATTAATTCATCTTCTTCTTCTTCTTCTTCTTCTTCTTCCCTTCATCTTACATTATTTCCTGGCTCATTATCTGTGCGGGGTGGACACACACACACACACTGTGACGTCCACTTTTGACAAAACTCTAAGTTCATTTCTTAATTATCTGACTCGTGTCTTACACTGTCTTCGTCTTCTTCTCCTCACTCTCTGATCTTCTTATTATCTTCTCATTTGGATGCAGGCTCTCGGCAGGTTGTCCCCACACACACACACACACACACACACACACATACACTATCCCTCCTTCTTCTCCTCTTCTTCACCCACACATCCATACATGTCCATGTCCTAATTCTTTTTTCCAGTAATCATTATTTTCATTATCAATGAATCCATCAGTTTGTCTCTCGATCAATAAATACAATAGTGGAACACACACACACAGTCTGAGAGGAAAAACAAATCTTTTTCAGCAGGCACAACTTCTTCTTCTTCTTCTTGTTTTTCTTCTTTCCTGTTTGTAAAAGAACTCCGTCAGCTCACCTGAAGTTTTAGAGGAAGAACACGTCTCTGACTTTTTTTCTCAGGCTGTGAAACAAGAGACAGAATCGTCTGCTTTCCTTTCTCTCAAGTATGAGAAGTTTGCAAAGGGAAGTGTTCTCTGCATGTGTCAAACCTCGGCAGTGAGACCTGCTATGATGTGCGGCGTGGAGACAGTCACACTGACTGAAAGACAGGGGGCGCTGGAGCTGAAGATACTGAGAGACCAGGATCAGGACAGGATTTACAAATGAGCGTAGAATATTCCAGGTTAGGTTATAAAGAAAGTGAGTGAAGGTTGAGATGCTTTGGTCCCCTGCCAAATACTGAGCTGTTCAATATATCCACCATCAGACTGACTGCCAAATAATGAGCTATTCTATACATCCACCATCGGACTGACTGCCAAATAATGAGCTATTCTGTACATCCACCATCGGACTGACTGCCAAATAATGAGCCATTAGTAATGAAGTGTTCCGTATGTCCGCCATAAGACTGTCTACAAAATAATGAGCCGTTATCTGTTTACATCAACAGACTGACTGCCACTTAACGAGCCATTCTATACGTCCATTAAGAGACTGACTGCCAAATATCGATCTATTATGTACATCCACCAACAGACTGACCGCCAAATAGTGAGCTGCTCCGTCCATACTCCCACTAATGGGCTGTTCTTTATGTCAACCAACAGACTGACTGCCAATTAATGAGCTGTTCTAAACATTCACAAGCAAACTGAGTGCCAAATAGTGAGCTGTTCCACGCATCCACCAGGAAACCGATTGCTAAATAGTGAACTGAAGAAGAGGTAAATGTTGAACCTGAGTGTGGTTCTGTACAGGATTCACTTACACAATAAAGTGAGCCAAACTATTCTATAGGATTTTTTTTTTTTTTGAATGCCGAGGTTGCAGTATTGGATCTTACACCTATTGAAGCTGACGCAGTATAACAAAGCGTGCAGGGGCCAAAAGTAATGATCATATACAAATATCAATATGAGAAAGAATGTGTGCTAAAGAAGACGCATGGCTATTGATGTTTAAATAACTGTAGTGTCAGAGAGATGGAGAGAGAGGGAGGCAAAAATGTGCATCATATTTTCTCGCCGTGTGAAAAAAAAAAGAGGGAAGATGGAAGGGAGGAAAAAAAGAAAAGGAGAAGCACCTAATCGAAGACAACCGGAGAGACACAAACAGTGGAGCCAAGGGCAAAGTCTCTGAACGACAAATAAATATATAATCACATCATCTGCCTCTCTCTCTCTCTCTCTCTCTCTCTCCGGAAAGAGGGAAAAAAGAAGAAAAGAGCGTTTGACAATGCAAACTTTGACGATAAAAAAAGAGAAGAAGACGAAGAAGTTATATCTTCAACTCTGGTGTGTGTGTCTTTTAATTTCTGCGGGCACACGCCGCTGTATTTGCATTTCAAATACTCGTATTTGAAAAGGGTGGATGAAATGCCAAGACGCAAATTTGATGACAATCACCTCGACTCTGAGGCATCGGGCGGAAACCTTCCCTCCCTCTCTGTCTCTCTCTCTCTCTCCCTGTCTCTCTCTCACTGTCACTCTCTCACTGTCACTGTCTCACTGTCACTGTCTCTCGCCGCTGACATTAAAACTTCACCTGAACACAACACAAATATGAACTCAGGCAAAGACAAGGAAGCTTTATTTGTTTGGAACACTTTCATACACTGGAATAGGGAAACTCAATGTGATTTATCTATTGTGAATTTCTCTGTGAGATGAATAAAGTATCTATCTATCTATCTATCTATCTATCTATCTATTTACATAAAAACAAAATGACAGTTAAAGAAAACTGAGACTGAAGTAGAAGATAAAACAAGAATGCGCAGACACAAGTAGACACACAGTTTGAGTGAACATCTTTCATATGTTTTTTCGTCATTCTCCAAATGATGACGTTCAGCGTCCAGACAGACTCAGACAATCAAGACACGCGCATGTTCACAGACGTAGCTCTACGACACTTTGAAGTTTTAACTACAGAAACTGTCTGCAGTTACATAGACACGATTACGTAGACACGATTACATAGACGTGTTTACATAGACACGATTACGTAGCCATGATTACATAGACGCGTTTACGTAGACGTGTTTACGTAGACATGAGTGCACACAAAAATGATCTTGCCGTGCGAATGACGCGGCACGCTTTCGTATCATTCTTGTTTTTTGCATCATTCGCAAAAGGCTGAAAAAATTCAATGCCACCGGCCAACTTTTGCTTCATAAAATTACGCGAGAATCGACGACGGTCGAGATTCTCTGACTGATGTCTGTCAGCGCTGCCGTGCTCTACCACCGATAAGTTTGTAATGTATTCAGGGAGGAAGTCAGTCTATCGTGAATGCAAACAAATATAGCACGGAAATGTTTCAACTGTAGCGAAAATGTCGCGTCACGTTATGACACAAACCAACGCGACGCGTGACCTCAGCGTTAGAGGCCTACCAGTTGTTTTTATTCTCTTTTAATAGTCTTTTATGTTTTCTGGACCAAAAGCATTTAGAGATTTGTTTAGTATCACTTTACATTTAAATCTCAGCTCCTGTACTCGCAGGACAACAGTGTGTGTGTGTGTGTGTGTGTGTGAGCCGCCGCCGCCGCTAGCAAACTAAAATAAGAGAATAATCAGCGGGGTTCAGAATGAGGAGGAATTGATTCAGCAGCAAACAGTCGGGGTGCACGCTCACACATTTTCACACACAGCTATATGTACAGCCTCCACCTCCCCTCCCTCTCTCCCCCTCCCCTCCCGTAGCCTTTTCATCACTTTTCCATATTCATTTCTGTAATTTCACGGTAAATCCAATAGCTGTCACTCACACACACACACACACACAAATACGCACAAAAAACGAGGGGAGGAAGAAAAAAAAATTAAAAAACAGTGCAGATTTACAGCAGTGGGAAACAGCTGCTGCAACATTTACAGCAAAGACCACTCTAAAATATTAAAGATGTGTCATCACCGGCGTTCAGCCTCTGCATCTGTAACCATCTGCTTTCTATTAAAACATCAGAAAAAAAGAAAAGCACACACGGCGCACTCACTCGCCGCCAACCATGCTATTTTCAGCACTTTTTCCCTCTCTTTTCTCCTCTGGGGCAAAATCTAACACACTTTAGTTTGGGGTAAATAACATAAAACATCATTAGAGCCTCCATTAATCATATTTTTATATCAACATCACCTGCATCTCTGCGACAGATGGACATTCAGAGGTTCTGAGATCAACCGTACACGTACGCTTCTCACCTGAAACGTCCAGCGTACTGTTACGGTGAGAAATGAATAATTATGTGTGAATAAGTGAAAAATTGAAAAGTGAAAAGTTGGTTTCTGTAGCCTTATCCACACTGAAGAAGTTTACTTAAACAGTGCTGTAGTACGTACACCAGGCCTGTGTGTGGCGCCAAACCAGAAAGGTCATAAAAACTCTTCCTCCCCATCGGGTTTTTGTGGTTGGACCCGTTTATTCCTCGTTTACGCAGCGAGCTAATGCCTCAAAAACACACAGAACAAACATACTTGTGGAGCAGCGTCCATGAAAGAGAGGATTTACGTCAAAAGTCTTATTCTGAGGCTTTTAAACGACAACATGTTTATTATAAAGCAACTATATGCTAACACAAACACAGTCAATGGATAGTTTATTCAATTTCTGCCAATAAAATCCATTATGTTTCCAGTGATCCTGCGTAGTGCAGCTTTAAACTCACAGAACAGGAAAAGCTTTTTAAATAAATTCTCTGATAATCCAGTGAATGGAGTTCACAGTCCGTCACCTGTTTGGACCGAGAGAAATCTGAGTGAATATTTTTATCTTAGATGATCTGTTGTTTCTTTACCGTCGTGAAGAATAATCACACACACACACACACACACACACACACACACGACTACTCTCCTTGTGATTTATTTCATTACATTACCAGTTCCCGACCGCGTGTCCTTGAGCAAGACACCGAACCCTCGAGTTTCCGTGACTAAAGAGCATCAGCTTAATGTCTGAAATGTAAAATTACGGTCCCTCTCTCTCCTCTCTCTCTCCCTCTCTCTCCCTCCCTCCCTCTCTCTCTCCACTGATGTCCTTGGGTTACTCGGGGTTGCGGAGGCGTTCAGTGACTCAGGCTGTTTGGGGCGGTGACATCTGTCCTGTTAGAACAGATAGAGACGCGAGAAAAGTTTAACAGAATAAAGAAGAGGAGGAGGAGGAGGAGAGGGGAAGAGGTAGAGCGAGAGCTCCTGAAAGCGGCGCCCGCGAAATATGATGTTCCGAGCGAGCGTGAGATATGGGAGGGGAGAGACTTATGGTCCGAGTCAAAGGTAAACAATTACAACATCGTGAGTCACTTATTTTCGGAGCGTGCCTTTACAGGAACATCATCTCTCCCCCGATTTAATAGGTCATTTCCTTTTTGTTCTTGGGAGGATTGTAGCACACGATGTTGCCGTGGCGCCGAGGAAGAGAACAAACCAGAAAAGAAAAGAAAAGAAAAGAAAAAGACGGATTGAAAGTTGGCGAAAGAGGAAACTTTTCGCGAGAAACATTCTGTTCAAATTAAAGTCGCTCGTCCTCGCGTTCGTTTTCGTCTTGATGAATAAATATTTTCATTTCTATTATCTTGTCAGAGCAAATCGAGTTGTCCACTTCGGAGGCTGTCACCTCCTCCTCCTCCTCCTCTTCATCCCTCCATCATGATGTCACTATCTCGGCGTGAATCATTAAGATATCAGTGTTCAGCCAGTGACAGAAAGTGCCTGATTAACAAGCTCTCTTGTTTTTCCCCTCCGCTTCTCCTCTTTATCCTCTTCCCAGTTTTTCTCTCTCTCTCTCTCTCTCTCTCCTTCCTGAAACGAGGACTCCCGCTGCTTCCTCCTCGTCCTCCTCCT
The DNA here is from genome assembly GCF_019176455.1 of Solea senegalensis. Taxonomy (NCBI): domain Eukaryota; kingdom Metazoa; phylum Chordata; class Actinopteri; order Pleuronectiformes; family Soleidae; genus Solea; species Solea senegalensis. Next base: position 26,990,117 of record NC_058027.1, on the reverse strand, counting down.
CCCCCCTCCCCCTCCTTCCCTTCCCCTTCTCTTCTTCCCTGTCGTGGATGGCAGGGAGTCACAGGTGTGTGACAATAATTACACATACACTCAGGGAAAAGAAGAAAAAAAAGAGAAAGAAAGGAAAGAAATAATGTGGTTTTCTCCATTTAATAAGTTTGCAGTAAAATAGGCAGCGAGATAGCGAGAGAGCTCGAATCTTATCGGATACCCCAACCCCTAACTTAATCATATGGCTCTTAAGAGCAGCCTGCCACCAGCTGGGGCTCCGTAATATGCATGCAATATGTGTGTAAAACGATACGCTTTAATTTTGAAGCCCACTTTAAGCAGCAACAAAATCTGTTTATATGAGAGACATTTAAAAAGAAGAGAGGGATGGAGCGACGCAGGGAGGGAGGGAGGGAGGGAGGGAGGGAGAGCAGGGGATTGGGTTAACTCCTGCTCTCCGGGCCTGACAAAAGCCATCTGTCGGGTGTCAGCTATAGTATCACTGCACATACTGTAATGTACAGCGAGGAGAACAAATGAGGGGGAAAAGTTTGCTCTAAAAGGGATTGAATACGCGGCTCTGTGTCGAGGATGTGAGGGAAAAACAGGCTTCAGCCGAATAACAAAGGAGTAAAATCTACATCGGCTTAACTCTGTGTTACTTTATGAGTGTGTTTGCAGCTTTATTTTAATCTAAATCAACCGTTTCATACTAGAAATGAAGGATTTTGTAAACCGCTCACTCTCCCACACCAAACCCCATAGAGAAAATCAGCGTTTTTAGCTCACGGGGACACAAGGGCCGCTGGTCTACCGCTGCCTCGTGTGGTCACTCTGTGTCACTGTGGTCCGTCTGAATGAAGGATTTCAAACAGAGATGTGACAAATAAAGCATATTTGAAGTTGTTGATGCTTTACAAAGTGGAGTTTTAGGTCTTAAAAGATGCAGAAAATGTTGAGAATAAGCGGCGATCATATCCTTAAGATGTCCCAGGCTTAATATTTCTTAAATAGCTAATATGTTAATATAATATCTTGTGTTCCTGCTGACGGGAGCCCAAACACGGGGAGGTTAGGAGCCATTATCTTGGTAAACTGATCAACGTGCAATTATATCATTATATAGAATTATAAACTGTAATTGTTTGTCATAATTGAACGGAACTGCACCATTTGGAGGACACAACCATCGCTATCTGGCCTTCATATCATGGTTTACTGTTCCAAACCTTTCCTCCTCTCATCCATCACTCGTGCTGTGATTTGTAGGCAGTGACGGGAGTTTTGGGATCTCCAGGTGAAATGGGAGCAGACGAGATGGCAAACATCAACATTTACAGCCGTCACTTAAAGGCCAAATACCATTTTTAATTAGTAAAGGAATCATGAATTACAAGAGATGTTTGGTTAAAGATTTAAGGAAGTGTTGGTGTATGGAGTGATGAGCTGCGGTGTCACCACAGGGGAAAGTCTGTGTGTGTGTGTGTGTGTGTGTGAGGCATTCAATGACAAGGGGAGCAAAAGACTTCCAGGAAAGGAGGCAAGGAAGGAAGGAAGGAAGGAAATAGTTGAATGGGTGTAAACTTCAAAAAGCCTGTGACGGCTGCCGTCACTGCCGCCGCCAGCTCTGACCCCCCGCTCCACTCACTCTCACTTTCTTTTTGCACACCATCCCCTCTGCTCCTCCTCCTCCTCCTCCTCCTCCTCCTCTGGTTTTCGCCTGGTGTCTTTGGTGATGTAGCGTGAGAGGAGCGATGGGTTCTATCAAAGCCGCCACTGTCTGTTCTTCAGACTTCAAACCCGGGGGCCCCCGTCCCTTCAGTCCCTTCAGTCCCTCCTGCGTTCCTCGGTTCCCTCGCTGGTCCGTCAGCCCCAATCATCGTATCAGTGCGGCCCTGGCAGTGAGGCCTCGCACACTGGAGGAGAAATATTTGATGTTTCCTCTCTGTGAGGATCAACAGTCACACAAATGACGGGGGCTGAATCAGGAGGAAGTGAGGATGAGTCAGGGGAAAAAGAAAAAGGACGTTTTTCCTTCTAAACTCATCCCGTTTGTCTCAAACTTCACTTCCTGCCCAGAGATCATAAACATCTTATCAGACTCTCTCGAATTCTCGAACCTTAAAAACCCGCTTACGGTGAAAATATACAGCCTTAGAGCACACCAGACTGTCTGAAGTCACGCTTGTGTGGTCCAGCAGAGGGCACTAATTCCACGCGGATCTCCAACTCGCTTGGCAACGCGTTCATGGATAAAACTTGAATGATTCTGCGTTCACGACTGATTTATTGTGACATAAACAAGACAGAAGAAGAACAGCAGCAGTGTTTCTGTGAGTGGCGGCCATCTTGGACTTAGAACGTAGATAATCCCAGGTGAAATCGGTAAATTACGACTTCTGACGACAACAGCAACAAACCGTCAGATCCGTGTCCTGTTTGTGACTCAAAGTGAGGGAAATAATGTTTGTGTGGTGTCTTTAGTTTTGTAACATGTGACCTCACGTGGAGCAGATTCTGATGCCGTCACGGTTTGATTTTCATCGTCTTCAGTGACTTTTTTCTTCCTTCTTCTTCATTTCCTTCATTTGTCTTTTCCTCACTGTCGTTCACGAGTCCTCGCCGCAGTAATAGGAAACACAATCAGTGAGATAACAGCAAAATAAATAAAGAAATAAATAAATAAAAGGACTAATCTTATTTCAGCCACTTTGTGTTTGTGGGTGTTGAGCTGAGATCGACCGTCGTGTCTCTGCTCAACGTTTCTGTCCCGGGTTGAAATTCACACGATCACAGGAAACAGTGGGAGAGGATTTTTCTTCTTCAATATAAAACAACAACAACAACAACAACAACAACAACAGCAGCGTCTGATTTGCTGGAATAAAAATGTAGAAAGTCAGACACTGTTGTCGTGGTCAGCCGGGATTTGATGTTTTTTGTGTCAAAGTAGTTTCTCAGCATTTTAAACGTAATCATTTCTCGTAAATAATGAATCGACAGTTGTTTTGTGTTCAGTTAAAACAGTTTGTTACGCAGCTCAAACATTTACACACATTCAGTTTATTTGTCACTTTAGTGTGATTTGATTGACTGATTATTTTTGTATCATAGAGTTTTTGATCAAGTTTCTGAGTGTAAACGTGTATAAATTAGCACTCGACCCTTTATAAAAACCCTTTGAAATATTTAACATGTACATTCCTCGTCTTCTATAGCACAAAAACATAGTTTTTACACATATACATATTTATGTTTTTTTCATTTATGGTCTGTTTATTATGATTTTTCTTCCTTTTTGCTGCATGTTTAACTTTCTACGTAAACCTTTCTGTTTTCTTCAGTGAGACAGATATCGCGATGTATCTCCGTACGATCGTCTCGCAACTTTCCGATTATCGCGGAATCACTGTATCGTGATATTATTGGTGTTGCGTATCGTAGCGTGATTCACACACACAGTCCCATTCACTGCAAACTTTAGAATAATATATAAAATAAAATAAAACTAAAAGTATGAAAATTCCTAATAAATAGCCCAGTGTATAAGTTAATATAGATAAATATATATATATATATATATATACAAGTGATACTACCTCTCATAGTGCACCGTTAAAATACATATATATACATATATATATATGTATATATATATATACAGTATCAGTCTATTTAGCCGTGTCTCTGTCATATGATGGTTATTTATTGTCGTCAGCAGGAGGCGACTGGTGTAGTTAGCTCTTAAATCCTGTATGTGTGAGATCAGACTCCATAATTACCTCTCACATTAAGTCCTTTATGTCCACCACCAGACCTCTCTCTCTCTCTCTCTCTCTCTCTTTCTATCTCTTTTTCTCTCACTGTCAATGTCTCTGTCTCTCTCTCACACACACACACACACACAGTGAGCAGCAGTGGAGCAGCTGGTAGCATTATTGACACACAGTGTGCCTGGGGGTGGGGGGCAGAGAGAGAGAGAGAGAGGGAGAGAGAGAGAGAATCAAATGTGGAGAGGATAAATATGTGATTGGAAGAGGAGTCTAAGTCTGTATAGATCACTACCTTCAAAGCACCTTTCTTTCTTCTTCTGTTTTTTGTCTTTTGATCAATCGAACTCTACACACACACACACGCACACACACACACACACACACACACACACACACACACACACACACAGCCTGGCGTGAATCAGTAGAGACAGACTGCGATCAGAGATGCAGGCATGTCACTCATCACCCCATCACATCCAACAGAAGAATCAGCAGGACGCCGTGTCAGGCTTCATGGAACACACACACACACACACACACACACACACACACACACACACACACACACACACACACACACACACACACACACACACTCTGACCCTAACCCTTACATTTAGTCATTTACTTTGTGAGTGTGTGAGCAGATTTAGGTCCCCACAACATAAGGAATACCAGGGGCAGACACACACACACACACACACACACACACACACACACACACACTCACACACACACACACACACACTGAACATGAACATGCCGGGCTGAAATCCAAAGGTCATGAGGTCAAATGTTTCCACAGTGTGTGTGTTATGTCTTAGTGAAGATGTGAGCGTGAGGACACCGTATGTGTGTGTGTGTGTTCTTGTATCATAACCAGCAGTCCACATGGAGACCAGGACCTGGTCCTCATGAGGCAGAACCTTTTGAGAAACTGGTTAAAGTTTAGGACTGAGATTAGTATTGTAGGTTATAGGTTAAGGTCTTTATTTAGTCTGTTTAAATGAATGGAAAGTCAATGCAGAGTCCTGAGAGGAATAGCTGCACAAACCTGTGTGTGTGTGTGTGTGTGTGTGTGTGTTGGCTGTGAGGACACACAACCCTGTCTTTGTCCTCAGAACTTTAAAGGGCTTTTTGACAGTTTGGTTTGAGTTAAGTTAAGGGTCTGAGTAGATTATGTCCTCACTAAGAACGCTGTACAAGAATGTGTGTGTGTGTGTGTTCTTATATTTGTTGCCTCCTTAGGACCTTTCGTCCTGTAGTCCTCATGGAGACCAAAACCTGGTCCTGGTTATGTTTAAGACTAAGATTTTGAATTGTGGTTAGAGTAGGTTAAGGTTAGTGATAATAACACACACACACACACACATATTAATTGAAATAGAAAACAGCTGAGACAACCAAACCTGCGTTATTTGTGTCGTATTTATGTTATTTATGAACGTTTCTTGTTTAAATGGGCCAAATTATTTATGGTATTTATTATTCATGTATGTGTAGCCCATATGCAAACGTAGTATTGAATTACCATTCATGAAATATGTGGTTAAAAACAACATATATGGATATAAAATGAATGAACATGCAGTATTTAGCGCCCTTAGCACACTGGGTCTCATAGTTTTTGTTTTGTTTTATTATTTTTAAACAGTTTTTGCACAAAAACTCAGTTAAACGCAGTTAAATTGAGTTTTTTCTGCTATGTTTGATGATTGTATATAGTAAATATTAGAGTAGAAAGAGATGTAAGGTATTTCTAATGTATATGGTGACATATATCTATGTACATTTGAGTGGACGAGCATGTGTGTCGTTTTAAATTCAGAAAAGTTTGCTTGTGTTTTTCTGGATTCGTTTACCACGAGCTCCACTTTCAAAGTGTATGAATTTATCATGTTTTACTAGGAGCAGAATTTGGCATGGGATTCCCCTCCTCTCCTTATGTTCAGCATGAAAAATGCATGAGGTCTCCATACTGTGAAAATATCATCACAACTCACAGTTATGCTGGGTTTTTTTTCCTCTTTTATTATGAAACGTGCGGCGTTTAATTATGGACCCTAAAAAATGAAAGAATCCACAGCATTGATAAATCCAGGGGTTAGTGTGTGTGTGTGTGTGTGTGTGTGTGTGTGTGTGTGTGTGTGTGTGTTGTCATCTCGACGTCTGTGATCAGCTGCAGCAGCGACGATGTGAGGTTTGAGGTGAAGTGAAAGAGGACGCGAGGAAGCAGGAGTTTGACTCTGACCTCACTCTCTCACACACACACACACACACACACACGCACATTTTCATTTTTGACAAGTGGAGACAAGTCCAACTCTGAGTGTTAACGTCTCAAGGGAATCGGGTAAAAGACGGCAGGTGATCTGCGCTGTGTGTGTGTGTGTGTGTCTTTGTCAAACGCTTTCAGCAACAACAAAAACAAATTAATTCTTTTCTTCTTTCAACGTAGAAATTTTGGGGTTGTCACTCTGAGTATCTGTGTGTGTGTGTGTGTGTGTGTGTGTGTGTGTGATAACAGATGTCCACCCAGTGGCTGCTGGGAAGGCACTTTACATTCTACATGTGTTAAGTGACAGTGATGGACAGCAGGTAGCCACCTTTTAATAATTCAATATATTTTAATCTTCTCTCTGTCTCTCTGTCTCTCTGTCTCTCTCTCTCTCTCTCTCTCTCTGTCTCTCTCTCTGTCTCTCTCTCTGTCAGCAGCAAAAATAAAAGTGTTGACAAGCACGTGATGACACAAACAGATATGAAAGCAGTGAATGTGGACGATCCACGATTGTTTTCCTCGCGCACTGTTAAAGGGACAGTGTGTAAAATATGGAGAACGAGCTTCAGCCGAGTCTCAGCAGCTGTCTGGCTTGATTCCCTGAGCGGATTTTAAAGTTATTCACTGGAGTCACTGGAGAGGGTATCTTTGGGAACTTGCTCCCGCTCCTCCTCGTATTTTAATCTGCACATTTCATTCATTGTTGTGCTGTCTGTCTGTCTGTCTGCCTGTCTCTGTGTGTGTGTGGACTGTTGTCATTGTCCTTGTCAGGTCTCTGTTGAAAATTAGGCTAATTTCCTACCTACCTACCTACCTCATGTCCTTCCTTCCTACCTACTCACCCCCCACCCTGTTTACCAGGTTCATTGAATGCATCTCGTTAGCTCCACTGATATTAAACTAGTCTGTGATTACGATACAAAACTGACGAGGAAAAAGAGATTTTTGAGCTTAGTGATGCTGCGTACATCCCATAAACCACACACACACACACACACCACAGTTAAAAATGAAATAAAACAGAAAAGTATTTTAATAAGGAAAAACATGAATAAAAACATCATACTTTACCCTGGGTGGTTTTTACACACACACACACACACACACACATCTTAAAAATGCTCATGAATAAAGGCACACACGAGATTTATTAAATAAAACGCAATAAACAAAACACACACTTTGATTAATTTAAATGTTTGATTTTGTGATTATCTCTTGAGTTTGTAATTAAAAAAAATAAAACACATAAAAGCAGGGAGTTAAAAATTATAAATAAATGTAGTCAGAGAGACAGACACAGAGAGACAGAGAGACAGACACATTTCCCCAACATCAGGACGCGGGTAACTGAGCCTCAACTGACCAGAAAAAATGTGCCTCTGTCTGTTAGACACGTAATGGAGTCATTTAACTAGTCAAATTAGGAGCCGGCGAGATGCCGCATGCTTCATTACTGGGTTCCAACGGGCGCCGCTCGGCGTTTACGTCACAAACGATTTCAGGGCAAATTAATGTTTTTATTGTCCTGCGTGTGGAAGAAGGAAAAAGAGAGAGAAAAATAATAACAATAATAATAATAACAATAACAATAACAACACTTAACACCCACATACACACACACACACTTATAACAGGTTGTTCAGCACACACACACACACACACACACACACTGGTGCTGTGACTGCAGGCACACGTGTGACCGATCAGCACCATCTAGAGGCCAAAGGCAGGAACTGCCACTGCCTCGTCCCTGATGTGTTGTTTCCTGCAGAAAAATCAATAACACAAACCACTAACTTCTCTGTTTTCAAATGTATTTATTCAGAAAAAGCTTCAACTTAAAGGTCGAGTGTGTCAAAAGTTTAAGGTAATTATACTTCATTTTGTCCGTATAAAATGAGGTGATTGTGTGATTTCCGTGCTCCAGAATGAGCTTTTTTTGTAATAAATATATACAGTGAAGTGTTTTTCACACAAGAGACAAATGAAAGATGTTTTTTCCTTTTTTTCTTGAATAAACCTATTATTTCTGTGACTTAGTCACAATATTTATAATATCACTGTTATTATTGAGCGTTTGTTTATGAGCAAAATAAAAAAAAAGTAATGGACTGATTAGGATTAAATTTCCCATGGATTAATTTTTATGGCCTAAAGTAAGAAACGCTGAGATTTTAATTCAGATACAGACGTGGATTTGTTTTGTTTTGTGTTTTCTTTTTTTTTAACCCTCACATTCTGTTCACGTTTCATGCCTTCGCAGATATACTTATGAAAAGTGAATCTGGCATGAAAAAATGATGAATAATCCTGAAAATAATCAGTTTTTTAGCTTTAACGCGAGTCATTTTTGGAGAAAAAGATGTATTTTAACACAACGTGACGTTCTCTTTTACCTTTTTACACACGTTTGTGTGTTTCATTCTAATATTCCATCACTTAATATGATATTTTTCACCCTTTTTCTCTAATATTTTATATTCTAACACGTGCACTTCCATCGTTTCATACACAGATGATGATTTTCATCTTCAGTTCCGCGTCGTGTTTTCATGAATCTGTGTTTCCTCGGTTCTCCGAGTGTAAATGAAGGTGCAGAAGAAAAGAGAGGAAGGAGAAAAAAGACTTGTTAGCTCTGCTGATGATGTGAGAGACAGCTTTTTGGCCCCGGCTTGATCCAGAACCCCCCCACAGCCCCCCCGACCTCTAAATCAGAACCAGGTGACGACGGAAAAAGGAAATAGAATATATCCACTGGGGAGAGATCAAAGGCAGCGCGTGTGTGTGTGTGTATATGTGTGTGTGTGTGTGTGATAGATTCCAAACTTCAGCACAGATATTTAATATATTTTAAAGTCCTGGTGTCGTCGCATTCGTCCGAACACTGAACTCAAAGCCGACGACGACGCGACGCGAGCTGGAACAAACGTCTGTCGTCGCTGCCTCACATTTGTTTTGGTTTGAGTGCAGATGTGGAGGAAAGGTTTTCCTTTAATGTCCATCACGACGAGGCACGGACTTCACTGCAGCTCCTACAGAGGGGGCGCTGTAGAGCACCTTCTTGAATCAGAAATCACACACTTTTACCTTTTACAGCGTCTTAAATGTGAGTGTTTGCTGTTTTCATTGTTAAATTTCAGTCAATTCCACAACACAGATGACGTAGTTTCTGTCTCCAAATAACTTCCAACCTTTTATTTAAGATTTATTGAAGAACAAGAGCAAGTTTGTCTCCCTTAACAAACCGCTCACTCCGCAGCTCCTGTGTCCTCTGGAGTTAAAAATGTAGATTTTGGTGCGGGAGAGTGAGCGCTTTACAAACTTCAGTTTCCTGTTGGAAAATGTTGTCTAGTTTACGTAGGTTGAGAGGAGGCCCTTTGTTAAGTGGCTCAAACCAGTTTATCAGTTAGGACGAGGCTCCGCGTCTGTACCTCACACAACAAACGCACAACAAACGCACAACAAACAAATAAGACGGGAGTTCACTCGCCGCTCTTTCCCCGGCGTCAGGTCTTCAGGTTTCGTCTTCACGTTATCAGAGATTACGGCGGCATTGTTTGAAGTTGACTGACAGCGAGTGATATTTATGCTCACACACATCTCTGTGTGTGTGTGTGTGTGAGAATTCCTTTGTTTACACACACACACACACACACACACACTCGTCAGTTGCTGTTGTTCTTGACATTCTGTCGATATCATTGTGTCCAAAAGCTCCGTGTCTTTGATGCGGCTCTCGACTGACCGCACACACACACACACACACTCTGTCTTCCTCTGTCCCTTTGTTCATCATCGTCCACTTTGAGTCTCCGTCTGTGTGTGTGTGTGTGTGTGTGTGTGTGTGATAAGCGTGGACACTCGTCGAGTGAGGAGCAGAGGAAACATGAAAAGATAAAGTGGTTAGAGCAGATTTGATCAGGGATATATGATTTATAAGATTTATATCTCCACTCAAAACATCCTCCTACCTCACCGACCTACCGCGCTCTATATGTCAAAGTGACAGTGATCACATGTTATATGTGGAGATTAACTTACTCTAAACTAACCTGGACTGTGTTTCATCATTTTAACACTTTTTTGAATAAACTTGCTGCCATATACCAACATTCATTGAATCATAATTCAGCTTTTTCATAATAAAATATCTTATTAGATGAGAAACCTTAAAGCCAACAAATACCATTTATTTACATATTTTATATAAAAACATGCAAATGAACATGAAAGTGTCCATTGTTATTAAATATGAAACCAAAACCCCCGAAATTGTGCTAAAGTCACCGATAACAAGTTTATGATCATTTTAATTCATGTATTTAACTCAAATCTGAAATAAACATAGTAAAACAGAGTATATCTGTGTGTGCTGACTATATATACTGTATGTATATATATATATATACATACAGTATATATATGATAAAAGGAAATAAATATGTAATAAATAACAAATGAAAATAACAAAGTAGATTGATAAATGAGCAGATAAACCCAGTAAAGAGCTTATTTGATGGATATAAAATATACAATATCTTAAAAAAAGAAGTTATTAATCCTAATTTGACTGAGTTCTGGTTAAATTAGGGTTAAAAAATATATATATTTTCTGGATTAATTGAGATATAAAATGTCAGAAAATGTTGATTTTGTTTGTCAGACTCTATAAATGATGTCGTTCTCAAATGTCTCACATGTTTTTCTCCACAAACCAGAAAATATTCACATTAAGACGCCGAACAATCACAGAAACGTGGTTTTAATTATTGAAATAAACACTGAAACAGATTCAGATTGTTCATGATAATGATAGTTATCGATTCTAATACGTTTACACGTTGGAGTTGATTGCTGGTGATTTTTCACGGATAACAGAAACAAAGCGTCCGTTTACGTCGCGCTCGCTCGTGAACGATAGAGCGTCTGAAGTCTGCGCACACACGCCATGTTTGAAAGCAGAGACGTATGGATTGATTCCTTCATCCATCTTTTTTTTTTGGTGAAGCAGACTCCAGCACTGCTCCTCCTCCTCCTCCTCCTCCCTCCTATCGAACAAACACAGGCATTTATAGACACAGGCCTTGATGCTGTGATATTGTTTTTGACTCTGTGTGTTATGTATTGATCAGTGACGACTCGTGTGTTTATCTGAGTAGACAGTAGATGAACGCACACACACACACACACACACACACACACACACACACACACACACACACACACACACACACACACACACACGGTCTTTCAGTATGGACAGGACGTCACTGCAGCAGTGAAACACGATGTGCAAATGAATATTATTCCAAGTGTCCGGTGCTGTTAAATGTGTCCACATGCAAAAAAAAGTCACATTATATCAACATTTTAATTCATGTATTAGCCTTAAATGCTGTTTATTCACACACAGAGAAGGAGAAATGGAAAAAATAAACATAATAAAGTATTATATGTTTAATATATACATATGAAGTATAAGAGTATTAAAGGAAAACCTATCTGTAAATGTAAAGAATATCTGTGTGCACTGACTTTGATGTTGTTTATATAGGAAATGCAAGAGTTATCGGTCGAGATGCGTCATATGCAGTACGCCCTCAAAACACGGCTGCGTTCAAATACACAAAAATGTATATAAATAAATAAAAGTACACACAAAAGGGCAGAAATTGAAGGAGTTCTCAGAAAAAACAATATCTTTATCGTAATTCTCTAATATTTCTACAAATCATCCTTAAATAAAGCCTGAAGATGAGAAAAGAATCATTTTTTATGACGCATGTTGTGTATTGATCAGTGATCAGTTTATCTGCAGTAGACAGTAGATAAACACACACACACACACACACATGGCCTTTCAGTATGGACAGGATGTCACTGTTGCACTGTGTGTGTGTGTGTTTCTGAGTGTGTGTGTGTGTGCATGTGTGTGTGTTGTGTGTGTGCATGTGTGTGTGAGTGTGTGTGTGTTTCTGAGTGTGTGTGTGTGAGTGTGCATGTGTGTGTGTGTGTGTGTGTGTGTGTGTGTTTCTGAGTGTGTGTGTGTGAGTGTGCATGTATGTGTGTGTTTCTGAGTGTGTGCATGTGTGTATGTTTCTGAGTGTGTGTGTGAGTGTGTGTGTGTGTGTGTTTCTGAGTGTGTGCATGTGTGTATGTTTCTGAGTGTGTGTGTGTGTGTGTGTTTCTGAGTGTGTGTGTGTGCATGTGTGTGTTTCTGTGTGTGTGCATGTGTGTGTGTGTGTGTGTGAGTGTGTGCATGTGTGTGTGTGTGTGTGTGTGTGATGCCTGATTCCTGATTCCTTGTCGTCTTATTATTTCTCGTCCAGTCGACACAAAAGCGGCCGTCGTGTTGTCGTTGTTGTGCGTCGCTGAATTACTCAGGCAAAGACTCCATCGCTAATTATAGCTTTCCACATGAGCGCCGACACACACACGCACGCACACGCACACACACACACACACAGAGCCGTGTGTGTGTGTTAACTTCTGTTATCAGATACACACACACACACTTATTACTTTGTTATCTCACTCTTTTATTTAGTTTATATCGTGTAAACTGGACATTTTCTCTCAGTGGTCACTTTATTAGGTACACGAGCAGCTGCTGCTGTGTCCGTGTTTCACAGTCACAAATGTTCTTTTTCTCATGTTTATTGTCGTTCTACAGCCATAAAAGAGTATCCCACACTAGTGGACCTCTGGTTGTAAACGAGTGCTTATTTAATCTACATTCTCCTCTGACCTCTGACCTCTGGCATCAATAAGGTTATTTTCCCCCCAGAGACCTGCAGCTTTCGTTCTTTTTTTCACTCTGATTCTCAGTTTGAACTCCAGTCGTCGTTGTGTGATTGGCTGATGAGATAACAGGTGTACCTTTTCTCTCCTCCTCCTCCTCCTGTCTTTGTCATATTTTTATACATTTTATTTTTATTATCTCTCTTCTCACTTCTTCTCTGCCTGCCAGGATCTCTGAAAGCTCTGCTTCTCTTTGCACTGGCAGAAAAAAAAAATCCCCTATATTTATTTTATAGCTTATTTTCTTCTCTTTTAAAGAAACAAACCTCTTTTTGCGCCGACAACAGTGCTCCGTCGTTGTAAATACATGAGCGTGGAGATCATGTGTCGATGTCCGTGATGCTGTTGTATATATATACGTAGATTCACCGCGTTTAAGTGGGACCACGTAGACGCGCTGGAGCCCCGGGGGCAGCGACGGAGTCCTGGCTCAGTTGTCCACTCCGTCCAGAAGGCGGCTCCACAGGATGTTAGCCGTCTCGGCATTCTGGGATATCTGCCCGGGGTCCCGGATGACCTCGAGAGTTAAAAGCAAACAGTGGGAGGGATAGACGGAGACAAGGGGAACTGACGCAGGGACAGAGAGGGGAAGGATGGATGGATGGAAGGATGTGGAGGAAGGTGGACATCGGGAAAATCGCGGGTTTTCTCTATGGGGTTTGGTGTGGGAGAGCGAGGTGATTTAAAGCCTTCAGTTTCCTGTTGGATTACGCTGTCAAACAGTGAAATGAAGACTTAAAGAAGACATCCACTCTGATGTGATATCTGAAGAACATGTTCACATCTTTTTGTGAACTGTTGGGTTTGGGTCCCTTTAATAAACCGCTCGCGCTCCCCTGCACCAAACCCCATAGAGAACATCAGCGATTTAACGTGTTGATCCACCGCTGCCTCCTTCAGTTAATTCCAATGTGTTATTTTGTGACTTCAGTGTTTGAAATGTGTCACTCGGATAAACTTTAGTGACACAAACTGACCACACGAGGCAGCGCTAGACCAGCAACTCCTGTTTCACCCCAGGCTAAAATCACTGATTTTCTCTATGGGGTTTTGTTTAGGAGGTTTAGGAGGAAAGTGACGCAGTTTACGAAGTTCAGAGTGAAATCCAACAGTGACAAAAAAGCATATGTTTTTATTATACAAGCCTTTTGTTTAATGGCTACAATCAGATTTTCCGCCGTGTCCATATTCTGGTCTACAGTGTCAGTTTCTCAGGCTGGATTAGGCAGGTTTACGTTCGGCTGGACGTCAACGGATAGGCACATGTGTGTGTGTGTGTGTGTGTGTGAGGAGAATTGAGAGTGTCATGCCTCAGATGGACCTGGCAAACATGTCATATCTGTCATTTCCCCTCATCCACCCGCTTTTCCCACAGTCCTCTCCTCTCCTTGGCCCTGATAATGATGCTTAAGAAGGTAATGGTGTAAATGAAAGCATGTCTCTCTCCCTCTCTCCCTCTCTCCCTCTCTCTCTGGGGAACAAAGAGGCTCTATTATACCTCCTCCCTGTCAGTGTCACTCTGTGTCTCACCACTGTACAATCACTGTTTTCAGCCACGGAACCAGCAGGGGGTGAATGGAGAGAGTGAGAGTGAGATAGAGAGAGGGCAAGACAGGTGCAGAGAGAATGGGAATGTCCCTCTCTCCTTCTCTCTCTCTCTCTGTCTCCCTCTCTCTCCCTCTCAACCCTAGTTATCTACAAGTGCTCTTTTTGCTGTGAAGCGCACTAACCCTTTGTTGAAAACGTCTTTGTGTGGAGCCGTGGGTTTTTTTTCCTCGTGTAGCTTGAACAGGCAGAGTAATTTATTAGAAGCACTTATTCACATGACACATAAGAGCACACACACACACACACACACACACACACTCCTTAAGTCGAGCGATATCTTCTTATTGGGGAATCTTTCAATAAATCAATGTGACTTTAAACACATTTCCCCGGCGACGCGGCCGACCTGATAAGAAGTGAACTAATCTCTTTTGAGGCTGCCGGGCGAGAGCTTTGAACCAAATCTACTGTGCATCTATCACCAAGGTTATTTGTCAATGGCTGCTAATCCCAGGTAAATTTCCCTGGTTTTATATCAGGGGTTCTCATGTCTGAAGTTTCTTGGCCTTGGGAAAAAAAAGGAGCTTTCAGCTTATGTGGAAAAGCAGGAGGAACAAAAGGAAATATTATGGATTTTTTAAACAGCAAAACAAAAGCCGGGCGCGGGGAGTGTGTTTCCCCTTAATTATTCCTCACACGTGGAAATCAGACGAGGATCGCGTTGCATCTATCTCCATGAAACGGTTTGTAATTGCGATGCTGAGACGAGATTAAGTGCCGTATTTTTACACTTTACTTTTCCACTCACTCTGTGTTTTATAGTTTCTGTCTCAGGTGAATATGTGTGAGGTCCATTTACTGTAAAAGTACACTTTAAACAATTGCCATTGATTCACATGAAATCAAATACATTTCCTGGTTAAAGGTAAAGTAGGGGGAAGTTTTATTTTCGGGCGTGCTATTGATCGGTAATCCCATTATAACGTTTCAGGACAGATTGTAGCCACTTAACAAAAGGCTCACCTGATCAAATCTACACCTGAGATATCTTAGGACCACGTGTGCAGCGTCATCTCACTGTTACAACAGAAAACTGCACCAAAGGGATTTTTACCTCACACATTCACCGTAGTGACACAAAGTGACCACACGAGGCAGCAGTAGAGCGGTATCTCCTGTGTCTGTGGGGTTTGGCGTAGAGGAGAGCGAGCGCTTTACAAACGTCAGTTTCCAAACATGTTCTTAAGAAATCGTAGATTTAAGGACATGGATTCTATTACGTGAGTCTTTTGTAAAGTTAAGGTTCGCGACCTCCAATCCCCAAAATGTGACTCCTTGGATTTTACAAATTTATATTCACTTAATATTTCGACCTTATTTATCTCTACTTAATTCCCGGGATATTAAGAGAAAAATATTAGGAGATTATATTCTTCTCAACTAGAACAACCCTTTTTTTGTCTTTTAACATGAAGGAAGGTTGTGGGTTCAATTCCCTGAACTTAACCTCACATGCAGAGTGTGAACGGCAGAAACTTTCAAACATAATCTCTGATTTGTTCTTTATTCCATCTACAGTATAATCTCAGTTTGACCTCACTTGACCTTTGACCTGGACACAGTTTTTAACACCAAGTCTCTGTGTGTTGCTCGACGTCCTGTAGAAACAAACCTTTCTTTTCATATTCATCCTGTTATCCCCGTCTCTCTCTCTCTCTCTCTCTCTTTCTTTATTTTTCCTTCCCTTCCCTTGAAGTTCCCCCCTCCCCCTCCCTCCCCACACCTCCCCACCTCCATGTGTGCAGAAATCATGGAAAATCACTTAGCGTATCTGTCATCTGTCACGCCGCCTGATGAGGAGTCTTGATCTCGGCGCTCGGCTGTTTACGGCCGTTGTCAAGCGCAGAGAGTCATCGCCGAAAGTGCTTACACCGCCGCGTAAATAGTTTGACGTGTGGCTCCGTAACAAAGTTTGCACGAGTAAATAAGGAACCAAACAAGCGCAGAGAGCTGCAATTAAGTCCTGCGTCTGCGAAATGTTTTTTTCTTCTTTCTTACACATTTGTGAGCCTTGATATCGAGTGTGTGTTATTATTATTTCTTTGTTTTCTGTGAGAGATCAAAGTCTGTGTGTGTGTGTGTGTGTGTGTGTGCACATGCACAGTGTGAGATGGCAGTAAAATATGTGATTTTTTGTCTCATTTCTTCCACTGTGAGGTCACGGTGTTAAAGCGAGAGATGAAGGAATTTTCACAGGCTGCGAATGTCAACACTTACGTTTAACATCCGCTTTTATCCTCGTGAAGATTACAACACTTTGAAAACAATCTGTAATTGTGAATTAAACACACACACACACACTCACACACTCACGCACGCACACACCCTCCTCTCCTTTGATCTGTGTCAGGATCTAAGATGAAGAAGTTTTGTGAGTTTGAACAAACACGTGTTCGTCAAAGTCTGTAAGACAAAAAAAAACCCTTAACGCTCTGCAAACACAGAGAGAAAAACACTTAGAAAGTCACTCAAAAGTTGAAAAAAAAGAAATTCCAGTCACTGGAAAACTATAAGAACAAATTGAAGTGAATGAAATTGTTTGTAGTTGAAAATAATCATAAAAAATATACATTTTAGTACAGATTTTTTTTTTTCGTGGTTTAAAATCTAATTACCTGCACTGAAATTAGATTTTTTACATGTATGTTACCTACATGATCATATATTACAATCACATACTGTATATTTATCCTCTTAAAATACCTGTATAGTGAGATATGTATATATGTGTACTGTATATTAGGAATAAATGTACAAATATGTGTATTTATTACAATGTTGTTATGTTATATATATGTTTTTAAGAAATGTTATATTTCCATATTTTTGAATTTACTTACATTTATTTATTTATTGTTAAGCAACTTTTCTTGAATAAAAATGTACAATTTATAATAATTACTCTTTGAATTTGGATACAAGTTTAAAACAGACTTAACGTTACTAATCTATTGGGAATTTATTGAACAGTACTAACACAGAGTCATTCTACTGTGATGTTTGAACTTAAAGTCTGAGGGTCAAAGGTCAAAGGTCCAAACATGAGCAGCAAGAATTTGACCATACTGTAAGTTTGTGTATTATGGACAGACAGAGAGGAGGATGTGTGTGTGTGTGTGTGTGTGGGGTGGGGGTGATCTTGGAAAGGTTTGGTGTGTCATAATTATCCCGTTAAGTATCAGCGGAGCTTCCTCCTCACGGGAATTCATCTTAAATGGAAGATTTGCAAGAACGGGTCAGAGAGAGAGAGAGAGAGAGCGAGAGAGAGAGAGAGTGTGTGTGAGAGAGAGAGAGAGAGCTTCCTGTCTGCAGGAAATCCTGTTTACATTTACATAATCATATCAGCACTCTCTTCTTCTTCTTCTTCTTCTCTGTCTTTTTAAGTGCTGGCTGCCTCGTTTCTTCTTCTTCTTCTTTTCTTTTTTTTGTCGTTTTTTTACATGTGAGTCAAAACAAAAGAGTGAGAGCTTCAGGCTGCTGCTTGTCAATGTTTTCTTCAAAGTGCTGCCAGTGTTGGCAGGAAAAGCCTCTTATTCTGAAATCTCTTGCCAGCACCTACAACTCCCTCTCTCTCTCTCTCTCTCTCTCTCTGTCTCTCCCTCTCTCTCTCTGTCTCTCTGTCTCTTGTTCATGGTCGTGCTGAAGAATGTGAGAATAAAGTCGTAATTAAACGATTACATTGATAATAATAAGTGGCTGAGCCGTATCTTCTTTGTAATGTTACAACTGTATAATATTCTTCTAATATTATCGATTCATGCTCGTCATATTACGACTTTGTTTCTTGCAACATCACAACTTTTTTCCTCATAATTACCAAACTTTATTTTTGTAATATTACGACTTTTTTCATTTCAACAGTACGACCTTATTATTTTGATTTTACACCTTTTTTCTCCGACTATCACAACTTTATTCTCAGAATATTCCGACTTTTTTCTCGTCATATTAGTGGATTTTTTTCAACTTTATTCTCCTAATATTATATATAATAATATTATATAATATAAAACGTCATTATTGTAATATTACTGCGTTTTCTCAGAATATTCACTTTTTTTCTCGTAATATCACAACTTTATTTTACAGCTTTATTCTCGTAATATTACCAAGTTTATTCTCAAATATTCTTCAATATTTTTGCTTTCTTCAGTACGACTTTAATAAAACATGATCCAGTCATGTTTGAGCAGCATCAGTGTGACCTCTGACCTCTGACAAACACTGACAGTAAAGGTAAAGACAACACAAACACTGTCTTCACTGTTGCTGCTCGTGTGAGTCTTAATTGAGATCTCAGCGCAGCAGCAGATGTTTGCAGCAGCAACTGTTGAATCATCAGAGACCGAGCATGAAAAAAAAGGAAAAGCAAGCGTGTTAAAAACAAAGCAGGTGCTCCACACTGTGTGTGTGTGTGTGTGTGTGTGTTTTCTCCCCTTAACTTCTCACTTTGCCTGCGTTTTATTTCTCGCTCAAACAGTGATGTAAACATGTGGTGATCAGGAGGAGGAGAGAAAAACACGGCGCTTTATTATCATTCTTATTATAAACAAACGTCCTCATGACGCTGGCGCACAATAATCAACTGGCATTTCCATCCCGTTCCACTTCATTTTATTCATTTAAATCTGATGTAGTCTATATACATATGTATATATATATATATATATATACATATGTATACATATATATACTGTATATATAGACGATACACCCCACAGATCCTTGCGAGTAGTTAAACGAGTAGTTAAACTGCTTTAGTGAGCACTTTATCAGGTTTCAGTTACAGTTAAACTCCAGTTAACTGTTAGAGCGTCTGCACTTTAATGCGGAGCCTGAACCTCGGCTGCTCCTCTGAACCCTCTCTTACTTTCACGTCGTATTATTATCTGCTTTCATTTGTGTGTCTGTGACACGCGGGGGGGTGGTGGATCTCTGGAGGAGCAGTCTCTCTCTCTCTCCGAGCCACAGGTTTTGTGTGTGTGGTTATAAATGATGATGATCGCCGCGGCTCGGCTGCCATTACTCTGCTGTCTCTGTGTCTTTTTAACCTCCCCCTGTGGAGACGCCACTTCTTTTCATCTCCTTCTTTAATCTCTCCGGGTTCCTGCTCCCGCGCTCTCTCCGCGCTCTCTCTGCATCAGAGCGACAGATGACGTTGAAGGGCTGATTGTGGAGATTCAGTGTGATAGTTTGTCGTTGTTTCTCTGAGGTTCTGACACAGGAACTTACTCTCTCTCTGATTTAAGACACTTAACAAAAGGCTCAGTGAATAAGTGCTTCGTCTGTGATGTCTTTGGAACATGTTTCCTGCTTTAAGTCACTGTTAAACAGCCTTTTCACACTTTCACACTCTCCTGCATCAAACTCCATGGAGAAAATGAGTGTTTTGAGCTCACAGCTGCTGGTTTGGTTCATCTGTGACACGGTGGTTAATCTGAACCCAACATTTACAGTAACACAGAATGAACATACTAACACGTATAAAGTTATTAATAGAGGCAACAGTGGATCAACAACTCCTTGTATGACCTGACGTTAAATTGATGATTTGAGTGAGGAAACTCTTGACAAGGCGACACATACTTTAGTTTCCTGTTAGAAAAGGCTGAACAATTACAAGTGAAAGGGAGGAACATCTTGTCAGGATGTCTTCGACTTAAGTCAGTGCATATTTTACCAGGTTAACCTTTTGTAAGGTGGCTAAAATCTGCTGAACCTGTCCCTTTAAGAAGGATCCTCCATCACTTGATATCGTGGCTTCATTATGAGGTGGAGTTTGATCACTTTGCTCATATTCCTTACTTTTTCTGACTTCATGAGTGAGTATATTATCGACTTTAACAGGGCAACACACTTACTCTTGCCCCATATATGCATATTGCCCTATATTACTGTATATTGCCCTATTTGCTGCCGTGTCTCTGGTTCATTTCCTCCTCCTCCTGTGATCTACATACAGTGTATCCTCCACACTTGGTCATGCCACTCCTCTTTTGTCTCCTCTTCCTCTCTCCGTCAAATAGATGGATATATTGTGTTGTGTTTGGACGACACGTTTCAAAGGCACGCTCTTTTATATCCACCTTCCCGTCTCCCGCCTGACTCCACGCCACACCGAGTTAGGCAGCAGATGTGTCACCACCTCTGAGCGGCTGCGGATAAACACCGTTCAGAGCGTCGTGGAACGGCCACAGCTCTCAGATTAACACCGGCAATTAAAGCAATTTGACTCGAACGGCGCACGTGACAGCAAGGACGTTTGTAAAACGCCGGCCCGGGAATCTGTTTAATTCATGTTTCGTATTCAAACGTCCAACTTTTCAAGATACACACATGTTTCACTCAGGGCTGAATACGTGTCAGGAGGGGGGAAAATTGGCTAAAAACACATCACAGTATTCTCTATATCATGATATTTGACATCATTTCAAAATAAAAGTGTTTGTTTTGTAAACTATATATATATTCCCCCAAAAAAAACATATTTATGATGAAGAAATTTATAAAAGAATGGACTCAAATAAAGTTATTTAAACTTGAGATGGGCCACATCTGGTCCATGAGCCGCAGGTTTGAGACCTTTGGTTGATGTATTCTATTATTTCAACGCAGGTGTAGAATAATAAAATAAAAGTAGGTTTAACAACAAAAAATAAATTTGTTGTAAATTAAAACATTTAATCCCAGCAGATAATCTCATTAAAGCGTCTCTGTGATTTGAGATTTTGCTGTGTTCTTTTTTCACAGTTTACAAGCTGCCGTCGTCATGGAAAAACACAAACCCAATTTGTGCTGACTCACGCTTTTATTTTGAAAAACAAGACAAAAAGGGTTAAAAACATACATTTCAGTGCTTATCTTGTACTTTTTTGTATTTGACACATGTCGACCTCTGACCTTTCTGCTGCTGTGAATTTCCCCAGTGTCGCTAATCTAATCTAATCTAGCATGGGAAAAGCCCTCAAAAATGTGATTCTTTTGGAGGAAAAAGAAAAATAATAATAATATGAGACAGGCTGCCTGAAATTGGCCAAGCTGTGTTCAGAGCGCCCTCTGCTGGACCCAGCACTAATAACATCAGATGGCCTTTTGTGCACTTCTAGACTGTACATTTTGAACTGTAACAGGTTTTTCCAGGTCAGAATTTGAACGTTTGAACAGATATTCGTAGAATTTTTGTTTCATTCACTAATGGCAGCAGGAATGTTGTGTAATATCATCAAATCTGTGATTTCTCCCCGTAAAACAACACAGAGACATTTTTCAAAATAACCGCTTCTTAATTTGACCTTAATAAAACCAGGGTTACGAGGCTAATGTGGCAGTTTGATGATGAACCCCTGCCCCCTTTTATTCAGTTTTTTATTTCCTCTCTCTTCCTCTCTCTCTCTCTTTGTGTGTCAAAAACATTTAAGATGTGTGTCCCCCCCCACACACACACACACATACACACACCCGCACATTCCAACGCCATTATGTGACATTGTTGCTGAATAAAAGGCCGTATTATGTTCCACTGCACCCCCACCCCCCCCCAGTAAAGGGCAGAAGTGGACCCAGTTTTTTTATCTGCTGACAATCAATCAGGATTATGTCAGCTGAAAAGAATCTGAACAGCAGTAGCGCTGTGTCTCTGTGTGTGTGTGTGTGTGTGTGTCTGTGTGTGTGTGTGTGTGTGTGTGTGTGTGTGTGTGTGTGTGTGTGTGAAGGATGGGAAATGTGCAAAGAAGGAAAGCACTTGTTGGTTATGAACATGCCTGCTCAGTGACAGAAATGTCATTTCAGTTGGGGAAAAAAGTGAGAGGATTTCTTATTTAATGTATTTGCACAGCCCCAAACCCCCGCCCCCGCCCCACTACCACCCCTCAGTCCAGCCCTTTGTCTTCCTCTGTGGGAGGATTGGAAGGCCACTAATTATCATTTCATCAGAAATGATTAGGAGATCAAACAGGGATCGAATGCCATTTCCTTCCATTAATACGGGGGGTTTAGAGAGGCTGTCATGGCTCGGCTTGTCCTCGCGGCCAAGAGAGACAGAGAGACAGGAGATAGAGAGACGGAGAGAGAGAGACAGAGAGAGACAGACAGAGAGAGAGAGAGGGAGAGAGAGAAAGTAAATAATAGGAGACGAGGCTTAAGAGGAGGGAGGGACAGGATGGGACAGAGGTTTGGCAACAGAAAGAGTTTTGTGTCAACTGAAGAGCAGAAAGAGAAGTTTTTATGATTTCTGATGGTTTTCAGCTTCTTAAATTCTTAAATTTCAGCTTCTCTGCTCCATAAAACAAAGAAATCATTTTGCTTTGTGGACAAAAACAAAGACATTTGAGAACATCATCGTTTCCAGGTTTGACAAACACTGATCGACGTTTTTTAACGTTTCCTGACGTTTAATTATGGACCACACGATGATTCGATTCATGGAGAAAATAATCTTTAGTTGCAGCTCTAATTTAAGAAGTTTTAAAAAAATAGAGTTTATTTATTTACTAAATAAATAAATAAAACTACAGAAAAACAATGAAACCATCAGAACCAGACTCAGCGATGTGCAGCATCTGCTGAGACAGGTTGTGGTGAAATTGGCGAGAGAGAGAGATTATCAAGTTATGAGTTTAGACAAGGGCGTTAACAAAAAGGCGTTACTATTCCCAACGCTGGCTAAACTAAACTGTTGAACTTGTTTCTTTGTAACCAAACAGATCAGAAACTCGTCATTTACCTTTTCAGTGTTCCCACGTTTACTTCACAGGAAAACTTTCACATTTTAGTCGCAACTTTGAACGTTTTCAGGGCAAAAAGGAGGAGGAAAGAAAGAGAAAGAGAGCGGGGCGATGAATAAGTGACACCTAACAAAGTTAGATGTTTCCATTAGACGATCAGAGCGACTGGAGGTGGATGTCTGAGACGAGAGCGCAGCACACGGCTCACAATCGCGCCGCTGATTGTTTGCAGCGCGTCAGATGAGAGAAATGTCAAAGAGAATATGAGAGATGACCTCTGTGTTCATCGCCCATTAATGACCCTGCAGCTCCCAGCTTCATTTTCCCTCTCATCAGAAACATTAAAAACACACACACACACACACACACACGCACACACCTCCTGTCTCCAGCAGTCATTTCCCCCCGCATTGTATTTATGTATTGAAAAAAAAGGTAATAGATCAAGCACATTCCATTATTCTCTTATAAGATCATTAGCAAATATAATTAGATATGAAAGAAAGTAATTTGGAGAGGAGAGGGGAGAAAAGCGCTATCAGGCAGAGAAGACAGATTGTAGCATCAGAGTGTTTGGGCTTAAATTGCTCAGCGGAGGTTTTTATCACGCCGACAATCTTTGAGCCTCAGAAAGAGTTTTAGAGACCAAGAGCGAAAACCATACAACGTGTGTGTGTGTGTGTGTGTGTGTGTGTGTGTGTGTGTGTTTCATACACTTCCTCCTCCTCCTCCTGAATCTCTTCGTCCTGTCGTCGTCACCTCGCAGCAGACCCCGAGAGTTAGCATCGGAAAACACGCGTGAGTTTATAAAAAGAAAATCAGACAGAAGCTTTTTAACCTCGCGCCGCGCACACACACACACACACGTCTGCAACTTCTTTAAAATAATATTGTGTTCCACCTTGAAGTGGAGCTTTGTGAGGAAAACCTTCCTCCTCCTCCTCACTCTCCACCCGCATGCAGGAGTTTTTTCCCGTCACTCTTTGTTGCACCTGAACGCCACACTGTGTTTGTCTAACAGGGATCTGAGTGCGACAACAACACAAATCTCTCGCTCAACCCTTCTTCTTCCTCTTCTTCTTCTTCTTCTTCTTCCTCTTCTTTTTTAGTAGTGCTTTGAGGGATCGGGGAGGAGGAGGGAGAGGATGGGGGTGAGGGGGGTGAGGGTGGATGTGGATTTTTCTAGTCTTTTGTGTGAATCACAGGGAATGCTAACTATAAACATCCTGTATTCATTAAAACCATCTAAAAATACAATTTTTAGCTAAGGGGGTGGAGGAGAAGGGCGGGGTGGGGGGGTGCGGTGCGTTCACTTCCTCCTCCGTGTATACAAGCCGCGTTACGCCTGGTGCTGCTTCTTATTTACATATTTATAAATGCAGCGGCTGTACAATGACAGGGCCGTGCCAAGAACAACTCTTTCCCTGAGAGCACAGGGCCCCGGGGGGGGGCTAACAAAGGAACCACAGCCTCTGTTCCTCTAGCTACTGTCCCACACACACACACACAGTACTGTTTAACCTCTGCATGTTTTTACACGGTGAGAGGAAACCAGAAAAGAAAGAGTCTCAGTCCAGCGCGGGATTCAAACTCGCGCTCACTGATGCAAAATCTGAGACCAAAACTAAAGCAAAAAAATACAAATAAGAAACATGACATAGATTTAGAGAAGTGAAGCTTCTGTAGCTCCTGAAGTTCTCCATCCAGTGACGTTGTTAATAAACATAGAAGTAGCAGTTAACCACCAGGGGGCGACTCCACTGGTCGAGAGAGGAATGAAAGTCTATAAACAAGATAAGATTCTACTACTTTTATTCATTCATAGATTAAATAAAAAGAAACAATGTTCACAAAATAGACGATAAAAGAATGAAACATGGAAAACATCAGACAGACGTTCTGCTGCTGGATTCACATGAACTCTGTTCTTTGTTTTGTCATTTTTCTTGCAATTATTAATAAAATTCCATCCAAATTAAGTTAATACTTGTTTTACATGAAAATAAAATTTATCAGGTATATATATATATATATAAAAAACATCTAATAATTGCTTAAGATAAGGGAGAGAAACGACACACACACACACACACAGGGTCCGGTGTCATTGTTCCACCCGTGGGATCAGTGGACGGATCCCGGAGCTGCGAGTTCCCTCTCACCTCTCATTCACAATAACTTCACTTTCACTGCAGTCTGCCGTCTCAGAAGGCACCACCGGGGGGCGCACTTACGCCTTCACCCACAGAGGCGCACACACACATGTCAGGGCACAGGGGCTCAAGTTAACATAAGGGGCACCCCCTCGCCTTGTCATCATTTAGAATAAAATCATTTCTTATTTCTATCACAACTTTGTTTTTAGTAAAAAAAAATCAACCATATTTTGAAATATTGTAAAATAAATGATTATTTAGTCATTATTTGTCGTAAATGTCAGTATAAGAATTATCTTTTCATTTTTCTTCATACAAAGATTGTGTGTATATTTATTAATATGAGTTCATTTAATCTTTAAATATCATCTTATTTAACTGAGAATTGATTTGCAGAGTCACTGTGATTAGTGTAAAATATGAAATCAAATTAAAAAGTGGTCAGAGGTGTATTTATCTTTATAAATATGTCTCTTATTTAGTTTTTTTACTGTATTTTATTATTAATAATAATAATAATAATAATAATAATAAAGAATAGAACTAAATGTTGCAACGTGATGTGAGAGAAAGGCAGAATGTTTGAATGAAACAATCGTATTATCGCATGAATTCAGGTGATGAACGAATGCCAGGCGTGTTTTCTGTGCGCGCGCGTGTGTGTGTGTGTGTGTGTGTGTGTGTGTGTGTGTGTGTGTGTGTGTGTGTGAGCTGCAGCTGCCTCTCTGCCCGAATGGGAAATTAAAAGCTGCAACAGAAAGAGAAGTTAACGCCGAAATCTATAAAGTTGGCGGGGAAATGTCTCCCCCTTCGCAGCGGCAGTTGTTTGGGGAGAAGGAGCCGCGCGCTTAAATAATAACATTCCAGGTGGCTCAGTTAATGAACAGTGAAAATCAAATATGGGGCCTAATCTGGAGCTCGTTACAGGAACTTTCTTTACACGGATGTCAAAGGCAAAACGTGCCCTCAGGGGCCGGGGGGGCCGGGGGGGGCGGGACTTTATCTCTATCTTTATATATATGAACTGATTTGATCTGTGATAGAAAATAAAAAAAGATGTTGCAGTTATTAAACTGTGATGATGTGTGACGCTGACAGGTGGCGCTGTGAAACGGTGTTTCTCTCTCTCTCTCTGAGCTCAGCTCCTCGCTCTTATTTCCTGCCTTAGTTTGCCATCTAGTGGTGAAAGTGCGTTATGAACATTTGCAGGTAAATAAATCCTGACGAGCTCCTGGTTTCATGAGATTTTCATGAGAAAAGGACAATTTTACTGACAGTGACTGGTGAATTCTTTGTATTTTAACATATTAGGTGCATATTTAAGTCTTTGTTAGATTTATTTTTCCACATTTCCTCATTTTTGTGCATTAATTATGATAAAATTAACAAATGATTTGACTTTTATTGGACTTTTGTGGATGATGGATGATGGACGTACGTTATTGAGGAAAAACACTTGTGTTACAGCAGCTTAGTAAATAACTGACGATCAGAATGTTACAGAAAAGAATAATAATGAGAGTAATCAATAGTTCTTATTTATAAAGAATATCTCAGAAACGTTTGTCAATTTAAAACACAAACTGTCATTAAAATTAAGGTTTTTTAAATATTTTATTGTTTTTATAAGTTTTTTATTCTAATATTTTTTTATCCGCCTTTATACACAAAATGTATATTAAAAAATACTTTTCTTCCCTTTATGAAGCTTTTTCTTCTGTTCTTTTTATTAAACGTGTTTTTGTTAAGAACTTTGAGCTGCATTTCATGTATGAATTATTCCTCATTATTATTAGTATTATTATTAGTATTCATAGTAGTATTACACCAGTTTGGTTTGCATTGACTTCCATTCATTTAAAGACTAAAGAAAACACTTACCACTGAACGACTTACCTTAAGTCCTTAAACTCAAGCGGTTCCTTAAAAAATAAAGTTCTGTCTCATTCTTACTAAGGACACTTAACCCTTAAACCGGGTCTTAACCCTCAGAAAGCCCTTTTCGTGGTCCTCACAAAGACACAAACACACACACACACAGGTAAAGCATCGACACACACACGGATCACTTCTTACACGTTTTTCAGTCGCTGCTTTAGTTTCATTAGAGTGAAAACTGTGTGTAATTATATCACACACACACACACACACACACACACAGAGTTATTACTCAGAGTCACTTTATTGTGCCGCGTGTTAACAGTCACACTCTTCTTCCACAGTTCAAATAAAAGCCCCGTGTTTTAATTTGCTTCTTTGTCAGATTCATAACGCCACTTTAAAAAGAACACGACATGCAAATGTGTTTCGCCGCCGTGTTTTATTGCAAAATCATTTTCCCCCCAGAAGTTGCTGAGTGAAGGAAAAGTTGCATTATTTATTATTGTAGTGGCCGCAGCTCTGGGACCTCATTACAGACTCTCTGAACCTTTTATTAGGATTATTCACGTGTCTTCACCTGCAGTCGTCGCAGCAGCAGCAGCGTCTCGTATCATTTTAAAGACGATGATCTCGCTGAGTGAAATCAGAGCAAAGGAAAACGGGATTCTTTGTCGTTTTATTTCCATTTCATTAACATTAGTGTCCAAGGAACACAAGAAATTATGTTTGAGATCAAAATATAAGACAAAAAGAGGTTTTATTGTTGAAAATCTGACATGAAAAACAGTTTAATTGTTTATATAGTGTGTTCATATTGTTCGTACCATGACTTTTAACCTAAATTATGAAGTCATTTTCAATTTAAAGGTGTTTAATAAAAACCCACTTCCTGTACAGGCTTAAATATGTGACAAATAAATCCAGACTAATTCATGGAAGTTTTATTATGGATCAACTTTTTTGAAATGTTTTCACACTAACATGAGACCCACACTCACCCACACCGCATGTTTTTTCCTCCTGTTTTTTAGGTGAAATGACCTTTTTATTGACTTAAAATGGTTTGAGTTGATATAATCTACATGAGATTAAATCTACAATATCTCTAAGAACATGTTTGTGTCTTGATCTCACTGTTAGACAGACTTTTCCAACAGGAAACTCCACAGAGAAAATCACTGATTTAAGCCGTGACGTTGAAATCAGTGATTTTCTCCGTGGGGTTTGGTGCAGGGAGAGCAGTGAAATATTTGCCCCAGTTTTTACAAATCTGCTGATGTTGCTGAGTGTGTGTGTGCGCGTGTGTGTGCGTGTGTGTGTGTGCGTGTGTACTGTAGGGTGGGGTCAGGTTGTGTTTGGGTCCGTGGTGCTAATCTGCCTCTTCTTCTTCTCTCATTGGTCGTAGTGCACCTGTGGGTGGGAGAGGAGGACGACCAGCCCATGACCCATGACCCCGCGCTGACCCACGACCCCAGCCGCCTTAACAGCGACCTTAACCACCCTAACAACCGTAACCTAGGCGACCCCGAGGGGCTGGATGCCCAAGCTGTAAACAAAGGCTAAAGACGGCAGCGAGAGAGGGCAGGATGATGATGAGGAGGAGGAGGAGGAGGAGGAGGAAGAAGGCGATGATGATGATGATGATGATGAAGGATGAAGGATAAATGAAGGAAAACACTATAAAAGACTTTATTTAAGATGAAAAAAAAACACATACTACCGTCAGAGGAGGTGAGGACCGTGTGAAGGACAGTTGTTTTGGGGACGGATTTACGTGACGGACCTAACGGCTTTTTTTCTTGGACACTAAAAAAGAAAGAAAAAAGAAAAAAAGAGAAAAAAAAGACTCTCCAGTTTTGTCTCCCGTGGTCTGAGCGATCCTCGTCTTTGTCGTCTTATCTCTTCTACGATGTTTTAGTTCTGACTTTGATTTCGATGGAACTTCCTGTCTGATTAGCAACTCTGATACATTCCTTGAGCTAGAAAGGTTTGTCCTTTTTTTTGTTTAGTTTTTTTTTTGGATTTTTAGTTTCAAAGTGTTTGTGATTGAAATCAAAGACGTTTCCTCTCCTGGTAAATCCTGAAGGCGACGCTCGTGTCTCGTGGACGGACGTCGTGTCGTACTGGAATGTATTTTACTGTAGAAACAGAGACTCAAGCGTAACTGGACTGTCGACGCAGCGGCATTGAAGCACATCCCATCAGAGCGGCCACTCGAGGGCGCCATCGAGTCACTGTTTATGTCCCGTGGTCGTCGTCGTGTGTGGGAACTCGTGCTGGTTGATTTAAAAAAAAGGACAGGGCGACATGTGACAATCTATGAAAAGACAAAAACTAAATCCCTGAAGTCCTGATAGATGCTGATCTGCAGACGAACACGGAGACATGAGATTATGGTGTGTTTATTTACAAGTCTTCATCAGGGTCTGACTAACGTTTCATAATCCACTTCATCTCAAATCACCACTTCTCAGGCAAATTCTGACTCTAATCTCAAACTCTCAAATTCAGATTTTCATCTCAGATTTTTTTTCCCACAATCCCAGAATTTGGACTCTTTTTAAATCCTGACTTTAATCTCAAACTTAAATCGCAAAACTCTGACTTTAATCTCAAACTTTAATCCCAGAATTCAGACTCTTTTTTGAATCCTGAATTTACTTTAATCTCAGACTTAAATCCAAGAATTCTGTTTTTAATCTAGATTTAAATCCAGGAATTCTGACTTTAATCTCAGAATACTGTCTTTAATCCCAGTATTGTGACTCTTTTTTGAATCCTGAATTTAACCTCAAACTTTAATCCCAGAATTCTGACTTTAATCTCTGAATTCTTCCCCTTTATGAAGTTGAAAAATCTGAACTCTTGTTTTAATCTTTTATCGGCCAAAGAAAAGTCTACTCAGGTGGACTTTTACCTTTGCTGAGGAGAATTAGAGATTTTTGTGATGAAATAAAATCTCTAATTTAACTTCATATTTCGGTGTTTCCTCCGCGTTCATCTCGCAGTATCAGCATGTAACAAAGACTTGTGTGATTTTCTTCTTGTGTGTTTTTTACTTTGCTCCACTTCCCTCCTCATGTAATCTACAACAGTGGTTCTCAAGCACTGGGTCAGGGCCCACAGATGGGTCACAGGAGAATTTTTTTGGGTCCCCCCCCCCAAAACAAATGTGCAGAATTCTTCCAACGTTTTAGTTTCAGATTTTCCGTGTGTATGTTTTTAAATAAAGTGCATAAAGAAAATGATTTGTTTACAAATTGAAAAATGATATTTGCTGTAAATGAGTCGCTACATTATGCACAAAGTTTGTCTTGTCACATTTTTTTTTATTGTGATTTGGGTCATGATTGTTTGTCATCTTTAAAAAGTCACGTCCCACATATGGAAAGTGATGAAACAGTAAATATACATTATAAATGATATAAAAGGTGGTTCTGATGGTTCCATAAATGTCCTGGATGTGAATCCCCTCTCTGCTGCAGGTCTTCAGCTTCTTCTGTCTGTTCTTCTCATTCTGTATCGTTCACCGCTGCAGATACGCTCGAGGATTAGAGCCACATGGCAGCGTTTTATGGAAAACAAACTTCATTTTTAAAAGAAGACAAAATTCTGGGATTAAAGTCAGAATTATGAAAGAAAAATATGAATTCTTATTTTAATCTCAGAAGTATTTGTTCTCAGAACAGAGTTCAGACTTTAATTGTAGAAATCTGTCCTATTTCTGTTTTTATTCTTAGAATTCTTACTTTAATCTCAGGCTTTAAGCTCAGAATTCAGATTTTTTTTCCACCTCAAAATCTTTTTTTCTCACTGAAATTTCAAATTTGAATCTCAGAATTCAGATTTTATTTTTGCTGCAAAAATTATTTTATACTTTAATCTCAGAATTAGACCTTCACCCTCAGAATTTTTAATTTAATCTCAGAATTCAGATAGTTTTTCGCCTCAGAATTCAGACTTAAATCTCCAACTTTAATCTCAGAATTCAGATTGTTTTTCGTCCCTCAGAATTCTGACTTAAATCTCCAGCTTTAATCTCAGAATTCTGAACTTTAAAATTAAAAACTCTTTTACGTGGCACTAATCCTCTTCCGTAGCGCAGCCACAGATGCTAAATGTACATAGAAAGATAAACAGTAACAGTAGTTTATAAAAAGAGAGGAAAATAAAAGATTTGTGACAAGGAAACGCAAACGAGTGACAGTCGTTTTCACAGCCATGCTCAAAAAAACCCAAACCACGTGTGTGAGGAGGGATTAACGTTGTTGTTTTTTTATTCTTATTATTTCTTCCGTCTCCCCCGTCAGCCTCCAGAGCTCTGTAGCGTCGCAGACGTTTGTAAGATACTGCCACCGATCATTGTTGCACAGTGTTAATGACTACTGATGTATTTACTTTAAAATGAGATTTTAAAGAGACACAAAAAACAAAAACAACAATGACAAAAAACCTGGGGGAGGGTGAAACCTTGTGTATAGCCTTAGATACACGTCATCTGTTCTCGCTTCTACAAAAAAAAAGCTATGTAGCTGTGCTAGACTGTAGGGTTTTTATTTTGATTTTTTTATATCTATAAATATATATATATATATATATATGTACTGTACATTAATGCCTTCTCCATTTACTGATTAAAGAAGAAAAAACTAAAAGAAAAAAGATGACAATCGTCTCCTGTGCTGCAAACATATTTGCCCCTCCCCCCGCCCCGCCCCGCCCCACCCCCCCATATATACAGGCTCCATTATGAGTAGAGGGACTTTGTTTATTTCTTTTTCCCATTTGTTTCTTTGGTTCTACAGAAGTATTTGGCACTGTGATAGTATTATAAATCCAAACCTATACAGTATAAATCTAGATAACTAACTAAACTGAAGGTGTGTGTTTGTGTGTCCCTTGGCTTTGTGAAATGTTTCTACGTCAAATTTCTTTGTGAACCCAGAGAAGAATTCTAAGTCGGTATAATATACAGTCCAAATATAACACTTCCTATTTTTCTTTTTCTTTATTCTCCTCCATCGGCCTCTTTAATGTATGTGGCTTTTAAATGAATTGTTTTTTGTATGCAAATCCCCCCTTTTGACCTGCAGCGTTCAGCAGCATGACTCAAAATCCAAACACAAAGCTGCGGAACATTCACTCATTCATGCAGAAAACGATAAAGCCATTTTTTACCCCCCCCTTTTATTCGTTTTCGATAACTAAACCAGGAGAAGGAGGGGGATTTAAAACTAAAAATAATCACAGAAGTGAAGTGAGACGCAGCGGTTGTTGTAGGGGGGAAACGGGTGTGAATTTGGAGGGAGGGAGTGAGCGAGGGAGGGAGGAATTCTGGGAAATGTGGTCCTACATGTGGTCCTCGACGGCTTTGACCTCCGAACCAGCGATGATGAGCATTCCACTCCACGTGTTATGTACAAAAAAAAAATCCCGTCTCGTGAGCTGAACACTCTTTATGTTTTGCTGTATCCTCA
The DNA here is from genome assembly GCF_019176455.1 of Solea senegalensis. Lineage (NCBI taxonomy): Eukaryota > Metazoa > Chordata > Actinopteri > Pleuronectiformes > Soleidae > Solea > Solea senegalensis. The sequence goes on along the minus strand of NC_058027.1, from coordinate 26,957,423 downwards.
TGGCAGATGCTTCGTTTTGTAACTACTGAACTGTACTTATAATAAAAATAAAATGTATTCAAACAAACAAGACGATTGTGACCGCAATGGATTGTTTCAGGTTTTATTATTTTTCATTTTTCATTTCACTTGGTGTGATTGGTGGACTGGACCGTAAAACTTCCAAGAACACTTTTGTTTGGTTTGTTTGTGAGTCTGTTTTTCTTTTAGCAACTTCAATCAAGTATGTTTCTGCAGGTTTTTGGTAAGAATCTCACCACTGATGATGTCACAAAACAAAACCAGGCATCACACGGTGGTGTAGTGGTTAGCACTTTCGCCTTGCAGCGAGAAGACCCGGGCTCGAGCCCCGGTTGGAACAAGGGCCTTTCTGCATGGAGTTTGCATGTTCTCCCCGTGTGTGCGTGGGTTCTCACACACCCCCATCCAAAACCCCGCCCTCCTGCGTGTGGACTCAGTGGAGGATCACTTCCTGTTGGATGCAGGCTCCTACGATGAGGTGAGCGTGATTATTTGATATATTCCAGGTTTGGTGTTAACGTGTCACGCATGGTTTTCCAGGACTCGGCTTCGCTGCAGCTTCAGGGTCGAGCAATGCGCTCCCCGCGCCGCTGCATCCCTCATCAGCAGTCGTGTCTGGGTTACCCGCTGCCCTGCTGCGACCCCTGTGACACCTGCTACTGCCGCTTCTTCAATGCCATCTGCTACTGTCGTAGAGTCGGCCACGCCTGCTCTCCTCCACGCACCTGACCTCCACGCATCTGACCTCCATGCAGAGCAGGAAACACCAGGACATCAGTGCGTGTAAAATGTCTTCTTTTTGTAATCAATAAATGACAACCACAAAAATCTGTGTGACTCTTTCAACTGATGACAAAGCAAACATGGGGCCCAGTATATACATATATATGTATAAATATATACATACATATATTTTTTTTATTTATTTGAATCGGGGACAATGCACATTTATGAAAATTTCTGTTAAAGTGCCAGTTTTAGTCTCTGAGCGAAGACACATTTACACATATGTGTATATATATATATATATATATATATATATATATATATATATATATATATATACATATGTATATGTATATACATATATATAGTATGTACAAATAGAGTCATACCGGCTCAGATGTCACCCGGGTCATCAAGGTCCGTGTCAGGTGCAAGGGAACCAGGGGGACCTGATGAGAAATGGGCTACTGGAATAAGACATAGATGGACAAGGGTGGAAAACATGGAACTGTTGGAATGCTACTATTTGAGCAACCCCAGAGAGAAGGGATACTGTACATGCAGCGAATATGGGACCAATGGTTACTTCAAAACCCATGATCAAGACTAACAGCAAAACAGCTATTAGCCCAGTGTTCCAACATCCACAATCGAAAGCTTCTATCACAACTAGAGATCGATGAGATACAACAACAATGCTACGGCAAGGGGCCGCCAGGACGGTAGGTCAGTGGGGGGATGCCACCATCACCCCCACAATCAGAGATTGGATACCAAGCCCCAACAAATACCAACAGCCTCAGTACAAGAGTTGCTGACCTGAGAATGAAGATCATGGCACAATTAGAAACCTGGAACCCCAGATGAATACCGAAGCTGACTTCAGAAGATCTGCTTGTGGATGTGAATGCTGCACTAATAACAATCCCTACAGGAATCATCACTGAGACCAATAACCTGATACACAGTACAGCAACAGTAACCCTAGAAATGCTTGGATGCAAGATGGGCTTAAAAGAAGAAGAAGTTAGCCAGCTAGCAGGCCATATGGGAAAAAGAGGCATCACACAACCCAGATGCCCAATGGCTATTGGACCTAAGGGCAGACCACAATAACCTCCCAGAACAAGAACCAGAAACCATCTCAAAGAGTGCCAAAGATGAAGAGCTGGACAGCACCAGGCCCCGAAATGATCCATGCCTACTGGCTGAAGAAACTAACGGTCCTAATCCTGAAGGACCCTCAGAAGAGACCCATCCCATCCAACTACCGGCCAATAACCTGTCTCTCCACAACATGGAAGGCCCTGTCAGGCATCATTGCGACTAAGATGAGTAAGCACATAGCTCAACACATGGCTCAGAAGGGAATTGGTAGCAACACCAGAGGAGCCAAGCACCAGCTGTTGGTCGATAGAACAGTCACCCGAGAGTGTAAGAGCAGACAGACCAACCTGTGCACTGCCTGGATTGACTACAAGAAAGCTTACGACTCAATGCCCCACACGTGGATACTGGAATGTCTGGAACTGTATAAGATCAACAGGAACCTAAGGGCCTTCATCGAGAACTCGATGAGAATGTGGAAGACAACCCTGGGGGCCGACTTAAAGCCAATTGCCCAAGTCAACATCAAATGCGGCATATACCAAGGAGATGCGCTATCACCACAGATATCAAGACATGAAAGCTCCTCGCCATGCATGGAGGGTTTCACCCCAAATCCAGCACCATGAGACTGTACGCTAAGCAGAAAAAGGGGAGGCTGAGGACTAGTGAGCATCAAGACCACAATCCAGGATGAAACACCAAAAAGTACATCAGGAAAATGGCCACACAGGATGAACTGCTAACCCGATAAGAGTGCAGAAGAAGAGGAGCAGACAACCTGGAGGGACAAGCCCCTACATGGCTTGTACCACGGCCAAATTGAAGAAGTGGCTGATATCAAGAAGACCTACCAATGGCTGGAAAAGGCTGGACTCAGAGACAGCACAGAGGCACTGATCATGGCAGCACAAGAACAGGCCCTAGGTACAAGAGCCATAGAGGCCAAGATCTACAAGAGTAGATCTGACTATGCAAAGATGCCCATGAGACAGTCCAGCACATAGTAGCAGGGTGTAAGATGCTAGCCGTGTCAGCGTACATGTGAGGTGGGGTGGCTCAGTGGTGAAGACCGGTACCCTGTGTGCAAAAGACATCATGGTCGCAAGTTCAACTGCACCCCTGGCAGGTTGTATTCAATTCCCTTGTAAATTGATTTGGATAAAAGTGTCTGCTAAATGACCTGTGATGTAATACATGTACAAAGTATATACTGTGTGTATATATATATATATGTATATATATACAGTAAATATAAAACATTTAATTTCAGAAATATCGTGATGGACTTTATGACTTGTCCCACAGCTGTGGTTGTTTTTTGTCTAAAATAACACATTAAGATTGTGACTGAAATGATGAGAAACACAAACAGCTTTTCTTTTAGTTGTTGATTTATTGATGATCATACACGCTTAGTTGGCAGCGATAGTCTGGTCGGCCCAGGCGCGCAGCTCTGTGACGCGGGCGTACACGCCAGGCATGGACGGAGTACAGGTTCCACTGCCCCATGACACAATACCAACCAGAGTCCAGGCACCGGCCTTCTCACAGACCAGAGGACCACCAGAGTCACCCTGGAAACAACCAGCCAACCATCAGTAACAACGGAAACAACGGAAACCACAGAAACAACGTCAGATACGAACCATGCAGGAGGAGGCGCCAGAGGCACCGGCACAGATCATCAGGTCACTGATCTTGTTTCCCCAGAACTGACGACACTTAGAGTTTTCAAGCAGAGGGAGAGAGGCTTGCTGCAGGAGGGCGGGGGTGTCAGGAGCTGCGCACACACATGTCACATACACACACATAAGCACATCAGTACATGTCTCACACACACACACACACACACATCAGTACATGTGTCACACACACACACACACACTGACCGTTGTAGCGGGTCAGTCCCCAGCCGCTGGTCACACACTTCATGTCTCCGGGGAAGTTGTCTCCAGACTCAGCGAGACACACGGGGGACACGCGCATGTTCAGCTGGGCGGGGCTCGCCAGCTTAATGAGGGTTATGTCGTTGTTGATGGTGTAGCCGTTGTAGCGGGGGTGTTTGAACACCTGAAAGGAAATGACATGGTCACATGACTGGTAAACACAGCGGCAGAGACTCCGCCCCCCCATGGCTGGACTACATTTGACTCACCCTGCCGACCTTCATGACCTGCACGTCCTCACTGTTAGAGGAGCGGTCATGTTCTCCGAGGATGACGCGGTGGGACGTCCTGCACACACACACACACACACAAAGTCTTAGTCAGACTAACATACCTGGGTCATGTGATCATCTGATTACTCCTGCATGTAAACACTTAGCCAGACTATGACTCCATTAAACTGTGAGTGACTCATTAAAAACAGCCACACAACAATAACAACAATGTAACAATGATGCTTGTCAATAACCAATAATCGATCAATAAAAGTCAGTGCAGGCGTTTACCTGATGTTACAGTGAGCAGCCGTCACCACCCAGTTCTCACTGATCAGAGAACCACCACAGAAGTGGAAGCCAGTGTAGTCCTGTAACACACATACACACACACGTTTACTCTGTGTCAGTATGTGTCTGTGGTGTGTGTGTCAGTGTGTGTCTGTGTGTGTGTGTGTACCTGGAGGGACACCTGCCAGGGCCAGGAGTGAGGCACCGCCTCCTCGCCGTTCACGATGCGAGAATAACCCGTCACCACTGGACGGATGGCGGGAGAGCCGCAGCCTGGTGACATCATTATGACATCATTGTTGTAACAGTATAACTTCTACATAAACATCATCATCTCATAAACAGAAATAAACATAAACGTGGAATCACTTCAGTGGGTGTAGTGACATCTAGTGGTGAAGACTGAGGCTACAAAGTAACAGGCTCCGCCCCCCCGTTGTGTTCATTACATGTCATTGAATTCAAAGAAAAGAATTTAGAAATGTGAGTCTGCTGTGACAGTTTCCACACCGCAGCGCCCCCTGCTGACTGTGACAGCTGTGACGGCAGCGCCCCCTGCTGACTGTGTGATACTGACCATAGGCGGCGCTGATGAAGGCGAGGCAGGAGACGATGAAGAGAAGAGCCATGGTTGATCATGTCCAGTGTGAGACGGCGAGCAGCTTTTATACAACACGCTGACACGTGATTGGACGAGACGGGAGGAGGCGGCGCCGCCGTATCTGAGGCCGTGAGAGTTTGAACAGCTGAGGGAAAGTTTTCACAAACTCGGTCTTTCACTGACATTTTTCATAAACTTGTTTCTTCTTCAGTCCAGAACAGTAAACATGATAAAGTAGAAATATAGACTAAGACGTTTTCATCTTTTAAAAACTCTGCATACGTTTGTTATGGAAAATAAAACTCAATCAAATCTCTATTCTTCCCTAACAGTAACACGTTCATCTGCGTCAGCTGCTCTTTAATAATGAACGTGAAAGAATCTGATCAATAAAATGATGTTTGTTACATTATAACGTGTGTGTGTGTGTGTGAGTGTGCATGTCTGTGAATGTGTGTGTGCCCAGGTATTACTAATGTTGTGGGGACATTATGGGGACTTGTCTTCCTTGTGGGGACAAAAATCAAGTCCCCACAATGTAAATGACTACATTTTAAGGTGAAGATATGTTTTAAGGTCAGGGTTAGGATTAGGATTAGTTGAGTAATTCAAAATGCTGCAGCACGAGTTCTGACAGGAACTAGAAAGAGAGACCATATAACTCCAGTGTTAGCTTCTCTACACTGGCTCCCCGTACAGTTTAGAATTAAATTTAAAATCCTCCTCCTCACGTACAAAGCACTTAATGGTCAGGCCCCTTCATACCTGAAAGACCTAGTCTTACCCTATCACCCTAATAGACCACTTAGGTCACAAAATACAGGTTTACTTGTGGTTCCCAGAGTCTGTAAGAGTAGAATGGGAGGCAGAGCCTTTAGTTACCAGGCTCCTCTCCTGTGGAACCAGCTTCCAATGACAGTTCGGGAGGCGGACACTCTCTCTGTATTTAAAGTTAGACTTAAAACTTTCCTTTTTGATAAAGCTTATAGTTAGAGCTGGTTCAGGGAAACCTAAACCATCTCTTAGTTATGCTGCTATAGAACTAAACTGCTGGGGGATTTTCCTGTGGTACACGCACATTCACTCTCTCACACTCAGCATTTGATTATGACTTTTTATATGTCATTAACCTTGTCTCTTTCTCTCCCTAGTTTGTGTCTTTCCTTCCTTCCCTCTCTCTCTCTCTGTATTCTCATCATGCAGGTTGCAGGATCAAGATCCAGTTTCCGAGGCTACGCTCATCATCACCATTATTATTATTTTGTAATTAAAAAGTCGATATCAGTAACTGTATAAACTTGTAACCTGATACAGTTGTTGTGTATCTGCTGCTTGTCTCCCTCTCTCTCTTCTGTCTCTCCCTCATCTCCCTCTTGTCCTTTCTCTCCCCCCATTTTCTGTCCCCCACCTCTCCTTTCACCCCAACCGGTCGAGGCAGATGACCGCACATCTCTGAGCCTGGTTCTGTCAGAGATTTCTTCCTGTTAAGAGGGAGTTTTTTCTCTCCACTGATGCCTAGTGCTTGCTCATTGTGTGAACTGTTGGGGTTCTCTGCTCTCTTTGATGTTGTCTATGTACAGTGCCTTGAGATAATGTATGTTATGACTTGGCGCTATACAAATAAAATTGAATTGAATTGAATTGAATTGAATTGAATTGAATTGAATTGAATTGAATTGAATTGAGTAGTAGTTGTGGTTAAGGTCAGAGTAAATCTCCAGGAAACGTAAGTCAATGCAATGTCCCCACAAGTCATGAACGTCGTACACAACGTCGTGTGTGTGTGTGTGTTTTGGAGGTCACTTGATTGGAACATGTGTGTGTTTCCCAGCAGCTCCCATTATAAAAACCATGTTAATAAGTGTGTGTGTTGCCATGGAAACGAGAAGATTAAATGTTTTTATGGTTCAATAAAAAGCCTTTAATCAGAATCATAAATAGATTCTTATGTTTACACTTAAGTTAGATCTGATGTAATAACAATAATGAAAATAATCTTAATCTGATTATTATCAATATAAATCTCAAATTATCATACAGTTCTCTGATTATTTGCTCTCTGTCTTCACGGAGACAAACATGGTGGTTGTGATGATGATGTCATCAGGCAATGGACATAAAGTTGAATCACTCATGAGGTCAAAGGTCGTGACTGTTTGTAATGCTGTGGATTCAAGAGGAAAACTCATGTGACCGGGGGAGGAGTCATGTGAGTCAAAGGTTTGTGATCAGAATGATAATAATCCAGTGTGTTATATGACGTATGATGTTGTCCAAACACTGAACCCTGTGGAACTCCGGAGTCGTCACATTTGTATCAAACACATCAATGAGGGGCGCAAATCTGAACGACACACTTGATTTTGTGCCACAAGGCAAAGGAAATAAATATTGCATTCCTATAAAACATAAGACAATCAGATCAAGTACTACAATTGAGAATATATTTATTTGGCTCTGATTTCATAGAAAACGTGCAAGATAAAGTGGTAGAAGATGAATGAATGTATAAAGCTTGTTCAAATGTTGGAGAGTGTGAGTGTGTCTACAAGTGACATATGAGTACAAGTGTATTAAAAGTGTGTTTAAGTCCCAGCACTGGCCACTAGTTGGTGTAATCAAAAATTTTAACACAATTCTTGAATATTGTGACATTGAGGAGATTTTTTAGTCTGAGAGCATGTTCGGAGTGTCCAGAACACCATATAATGGTCAGAAAAATGAGGACCTCTGAAATATTCTCACACTTGTCTCATGTGTTCATAAAGAAACACATGCTGCAGCTCCGGTGCTCGGCGAGCTGGCGATCAGCGGTGGCGAGGTCTCCTGAGCACAGTCACTGGTCTGATACAGTGACATACAGCGGCAGATTATTCAGCTCGCCGCACGCCGCTGGCGATCAGCGCTAGCGATCAGTGGTGCTGTTCCTAAGTGTTTTAACTGGTTTACAGTTGGACAGTGTTCGGCTCGATCCTTATGTAGGACGTCTCTTCCTGTGACAGCACTCTCGCTGTTTTCTGCACACGCTGACATGTTGATATTGTCAGAGAACTAGTGGAGGGAGGGGGAGACGAATAGAGCTGTAAAGAGGACAAATCAGAAACCCCCTGGAAGAAGTGGGTGTGTGTTTGCCTGTGTCTCATTTGCATATAAAGGGACCATGCACGAAAACCGAGCGTTCTGAAAGGGGCGGGTTTAGCAGGGTTATTGAACTGCTATGATTCTTCATCCTTATGGTATTTTGACCAAAGCATGTCACTGACATGTTCATTAGGACACCAGGGAACTATTTTAATGGGGGAACAAAGGGTATAATATGTCCACTTTAAACAATGACGAAAATCACAAATAAACAAAAATAAACAGAAGCGATAATGTAAAAAGATTTGCCGTCATGACGGCTCAGTGAGTGAGAAGCATCATTAGCTGCTGTGAGTGTAACGGGTCAGGGAAAGACACACAGAGGCAGACACACAGTTGGTATTGATGTTTATTTAACACAAAGTTCAGCGATAGTTCAATGGCTGAGGTCTGTACTGTGAGGCAGGCAGGCGTCGGGCAGGGAGCAGGCAGGCGTCAGGCAGACGTCAGGCAGAATCCACTGTCCAGGGCAGAGCAGGCAGGGTCGGTACTGGGGAATCAAGCCGAAAAAAATTACTGGAGAGACTAGTACTGGTGACATAGAACAATCTGGCGGTGACTGCACGGTGGAGAGGAGTTTATATAGTGGGCTGATTAGTGATCAGGTGCAGCTGCTGTGAACAGGTGAGTGGAGTTGAGCTGATGAGGAGGGAGTGGCTGATGAGCTGATATTTGTTATATTCATTTATTTCCATTTCTATGAAGCAAAAATCACAAACACACAGTGTGACACCAACAGTAACTATGAGGATATAAAATACACAGACACAATTGTGTGGCCAGCACGATCAAACGTGAAAATCTTAGTAAATAATTCTTTAACTGAAGATGTTTGTGTATTTAATGTTACACATGTCGACATGGCACTGTTCAAGTTCCATTTGTTATTACCTTCCATCTCCATGGTGATGGGATTTCTTCCTCGGGACTGATGAACACACACTGACGGGGATTTCCATCAACTTTGATGCTTTTCATTTTTCTATCGGGTTCATGTGGTCATCGTCCTCATGTGGTCATTGTCCTCATGTGGTCATCGTCTCCAGGAAGCATCGACTGAAATGCAAGCACATGACTCGGATTAGTTCACCAGCAAATTATCATTAGTATTTTTATAAAATCATGTCTCTGGACGGATTACTTGTCTTTCCACATAACGCACAACTGGAACAACAACATTTGCTGGCATTGAAGATGTAAATAAAGGTCATAAATAAAGGGTGAAAAGACATCAATTATAACAGTTTCTCATTCAAATGAAATTCAAACATGTAAAACCTGAAGTGCATCATGGGACACTCTTTGCCTGTCATTCATTCCTTTCTATACACAACAAGGAAGTCTCCTTCTATATAAAGGAGGTGAGGTGAGTCAGCTGAAGTAACACAGTCCAAAAAATGAAGAAACATCAGCAGGACTTTGAAGGAGTTCACATATTTCACATCAAATCCACAATTTGCACAAGGAGACAAATGTGCAGCCTCGTCTTCAGGTTTTATCTTTGTCCTGCTGGTTGATGTCAACTCCTACAAAACCTGATGCTAATGAACAAATAAAAAAACAGTTGAGTGTAGAAGAGGTCAACATTGCTGCAACAGCTCCATCTTGCAGATACATGTTGCACAACATCAGAAGGATTCGGCCTCTTCTAACCCAGAAGGCGGCACAGGTTCTGGTCCAGGCTCTTGTCACCTCACGCTTGGATTACTGCACCTCCCTCCTGGCTGGTCTTCCTGCATGTGCCATACGACCTCTGCAACTCATCCAGAATGCAGCAGCTCGACTGGTCTTCAACTTACCAAAGTTCTCCCACACTACACCGCTCCTCCGCTCCCTTCACTGGCTTCCTGTAGCTGCTCGCATCCGCTTCAAGACTCCAGTGCTTGCGTTCCATGCTACAAACGGATCCGGTCCAGCCTACATCCAGGACATGATCAAAACCTACACCCCAGCCCGCCCACTCCGCTCTGCATCGACAAACCGGCTCGCTGCCCCCTCACTGAGAGGATCGCAGAGGCACTCGCAGAACTCCAGACTGTTCACTGTCCTCGCTCCCAAATGGTGGAACGATCTCCCCATCGACATCCGGACAGCTGAAAGCCTCCACATCTTCCGACGCCGACTAAAAACACATTTCTTCCGACTCTACCTCGACTAAGACGACAAAAAAAACAAACAAAAAAAAAACTTGTACATCGCACTTATGACTAGCACTTCATAGTTTGATCTACTTGAAGCTCTTACTTACTTCTAGCTCTTATTTGTACCCAAATGTTTAAATGCACTTTTGTAAGTCGCTTTGGATAAAAGCGTCTGCTAAATGACATGTAATGTAATGTAATGTGAAGAAGAATTTAATAATTACAGCAATTATTCCAAATGATATCTTACCAAAATAGACCGAATGTATGTTATAATTATGTCTCAAACATTTGTGCAAACAAAGTCTCATTGTGAGCAGTAACTTGACACAGTTCTGGTTAATTATCCTCCTGCCATCAGAGTTTCACTTTCTCAGTCGTGAGTCATGTGACCTGTCAGAGAAGCATGCTAATGTCACAGAACCATGCTAATGTCACCGAAGCATGCTAATGTCACAGAACCATGCTAATATCACAGAACCATGCTAATGTCACAGAAGCATGCTAATGTCACCGAAGCATGCTTATGTCACTGAAGCATGCTAATGTCACAGAACCATACTAATGTCACAGAACCATACTAATGTCACCGAAGCATGCTAATGTCACAGAACCATGCTAATATCACCGAAGCATGCTAATGAAACAGAACCATGCTAATGTCACAGAATCATGCTAATGTCACCGAAGCATGCTAAAGTCACAGAACCATGCTAATGTCACAGAACCATACTAATGTCACAGAATCATGCATGTCTACTAAAGTCACAGAACCATGCTAATGTCAAGAACCATACTAATGTCACTGGAATGTCACTGGAGCATGCTAATGTCACCAAAGCATGCTAATGTCGAAGCATGCTAATGTCACATGCTAATGTCACAGAACCATGCTAATGTCACAGAACCATGCTAATGTCACCGGAGCATGCTAATGTCACCAAAGCATGCTAATGTCACCGAAGCATGCTAATAGAAATAGAAATACTTTATTCATCCCTAAGGGTAAATTGTTTCAACATAGCAGCAATACAAAAAAATATTCTAAACATAAACAGTCAAGTCAGCAGGATAGATTCAAATCATTCATAATATCTTCATGTATTCGTATCCATACTCCTAATTAACACATCCCGACTAGCAAGCTAAATGCTGACACTAGGCTAAGCCAAACTAAGCTAGCATTAGCGTTAGCATTACCTGCTACCATTAACCTGTAACTGGTCAAATAAATGCGTCAATGATCTTAACCGTTTAAATACAATCGAAAAGTAAAGTAAAAGTACAAAAGTAGTTTGTAGAAGTGAATGTTTATACCAGTCTGACCTCCAAACTCACCTTCTCTCCCAGGGCTAATTAAATGGCAGGTGCTGCAGCAACAAGACAACATGGACTGTACCATCATCACAGAGAAAGGAGGGGTCATGGGTTTTAGCCAGTTATTAGTGATAAAACATCAGTGGTGGAATGTACATGTACTTAAGTATCATACTACAATAGTAGAATGATACTCTACTCTTAGTAGAGTTTGTCAGGTTTCTCATGCCTGATGTGTAGTTTTATTGTGAAGTACACTGGAAGTGGCACGGTTGTTGTTGCCGGGAAGAAAAAAAAAAAAAGAAGTGGAATAAAAGTGAGACACTGTTAGCGTCAACACCGGCCATTCGTGTCCTTGGTTTCTTTATTTACATACCCAGTATAGGCGCCCTTATCTCGGTTACACAGTGTGTTGTTGTTTTAAGGCATTTGTCATAATGATAGCAGTTCTGCAGAGGAATAAAATAACAGAGACTCAGAATGTGCACCATCTGTGTGTGTGTGTGTGTGTGTGTGCGTGTGGCCAACTGACATAAAGTGCAGAAGGCTTTCGTTGAATCACCACAGACGGTCTTACCCCACATCTTTTTAACTTAGTAGTTTAATTTGGATAAATTTGTGCGTTTACTTACAGTTAACTGATCATGTGCGACTGATGCGGGACTCATAGCCCCGCCTCGTCTCCCGGCGCGAGGTGATTCGATGATTCTCAGGTGTCGTGATCAGCACTGTTGCCCTCGTTGTTGCATCATTCAGTGGTTAGATCAGCGTAGAAGTCAATAAACGGGACAGGAGAGGACATGTATGGGACAGGAGAGGACATGTACGGGACAGATACATTAGGCCCAATATACAGAACAGTTGGCTATCCTACATGTACTTTATACTTATGCTTCACTACATTTATCACAGCTGGATTTACTGTGAGATTCAGATGTTACTTACAAACCATGTAACGTGATGATCGATTGCCTACAACATACACATTTATATATCAATACAACAGTAAAATGGGATAAAACACAGTGAAAGGATTTATTTGACATAATAAATACTCTAAAAACATGAGGCTTTACCTTAAACCTGTCATTGCTCCGGTTAGGGTTAAACTGTTTAGTAAACAGGAGTTAACCTGTAAACTGTTTAGTGAGGAGTTAAACTTTAAACTGTTTAGTGAGGAGTAAAACTTTAAACTGTTTAGTGAGGAGTAAAACTTTAAACTGTTTAGTGAGGAGTTAAACTTTAAACCCTTTAGTTAGGAGTTAAACTTTAAACTGGTTTGAGTGAGGAGTTAAACTTTAAACCGTTTAGTGTGGAGTTAAACTTTAAACCGTTTAGTGAGGAGTTAAACTTTAAACTGTTTAAGTTAACCTTTAAACCCTTTGGTGAGGAGTAAACCTTTAAACTGTTTAGTGAGGAGTTAAACTTTAAACCCTTTAGTGAGGAGTTAACCTTTAAACCGTTTAGTGAGGAGTAAAACTTTAAACTGTTTAGTGAGGAGTTAACCTTTAAAGTAAACTGTTTGGGAGTGAAACTTTAAACTGTTTAGTGAGGAGTTAAACTTTTAAACCCTTAAACTTAGTTTAAACAAGTGAGGAGTTTAGTGAGGAGTTTTTTAGTTAACCTATAAACGTTTAGTGAGGGTGAAACTTTTAAACTGTTTAGTGAGGAGTTAAACTTTAAAGTGAGGAGTTAACCTTTAAACGTTTAGTGAGAGTTAACCTTAAACGTTTAGTGAGAGTAAAACTTTAAACTGTTTAGTGAGGAGTTAAACTTTAAACCGTTTAGTTAGGAGTTAAGGTGAGGAGTTGGGAGCTTAGTGAGGAGTTAACCTTTTAAACCGTTTAGTGAGGAGTAAAACTTTAAACTTTGGTGAGGAGTTAACTTTAAACTGTTTAGTGAGGTTAAACTTTAAAACTGTTTAGTGAGAGTTAAACTTTAAACCGTTTAGTGAGGAGTTAAACTTTAAACCCTTTAGTGAGGAGTTAACCTTTAAACCGTTTAGTGAGGAGTTAACCTTTAAACCGTTTAGTGAGGAGTTAAACTTTAAACCGTTTAGTGAGGAGTCAACCTTTAAACTGTTTAGTGAGGATGATCAAATAAACAAAGGTTACATTAAGTTTTAAAAGTTGAACTGAAATCTCTCTTCTTTTTTTTTAAATGAAACAACAACAAACAGTTGGTGACGATTAAACGTTTTTATTGTTGTTCACAATCTGACGGTTCACAGATTCAGGACTCAGAGGTCAGAGGTCAGAGGTCGACTGAAGGTCAGTGGTGGATCTTCAGTTGGCGGCGAGAGTCTGGTCGACCCAGCTGCGGAGCTCAGTGACGCGGGCGTAGACGGCGGGCGTGGAGGTGGAGCAGCGGCTGCTTCCCCAGGACACGATACCGACCAGAGTCCAGGCGTTGTCCTTCTCACACACAAGGGGACCGCCAGAGTCGCCCTGACAACACAAACAAACAAACTCATCAACAACACACACAGACAGGTGAGAATCAGGTAGGTGGACAGGGCCTGACCATGCAGGATGTGGCTCCGGCTCCTCCGGCACAGATCATGACGTCAGAGATGTTGCTGCCCCAGTGTCTCTTACACTGATCGTTGGACAGAAGAGGCAGCGCCGCCTGCTGGAGGTTGTTGGGAGTGCTGGGAGCTGAGCGGGACAGGAAGTAGAGACAGTCAGGACTTCCTGTACACCTTTCAAAGTAAAAGTCTGCCTGCCGCTTGTATTAATGTTGGACTCACCGTTGTAGCGCATCAGACCCCAACCAGAGGTCACGCAGTTGGTGCCGGCGGCGAAGACATCGGAGGACTCGGCGAGACAGACGGGAGACACGCTGGAGCCCAGGCGAGCGGGAGTGGACAGCTTAATGAGGGCGATGTCATTGTTGATGGTGCTGGGGTTCCACCTGGGATGAGTGATAACCTAGGACAGAGGGGGAGGGGTTAATGGAGGGAGGGACAGGGATTCTGGCAGCTGATTGGCTGCTGTGGTGGGCGGTTCTTACCTTGGCTGGTTTGAGCACCTGAACATTCTCGTTGGAACCATAGCCTTTGTTGTGTTCTCCAGCAACGACGCGGTGGTACGTCCTGACAGGAGACAAGAAACACTTACATCATCAACATGTTGTTGTTGTTGTTGTTGTTGTTGTTGTTGTTGTTACTGACCTCACGTTACAGTGAGCAGCAGTCACCACCCAGTTCTCACTGATCAGAGAACCACCACAGAAGTGGAAGCCGCTGGATTGCTGTGCCAAAAAAGAAGAAAATAAAACAATTCACACAAGAGGAGGAGCAAGAGGAGGAGGAGGTCCTTGTGTTTGTTGAGGTCACATGACTCACCTGCAGAGACACCTGCCAGGGCCAGGAGTGAGGCACCGCCTCCTCACCGTTAACGATGCGGGCGTAGCCGGTCACCTGAGGGGTGATGGCAGGAACTCCACAGCCTGACAGGACGACAGGTGAGTGACAGGATGACAGGATGACAGGTGAGTGACAGAACGACAGGTGAGTGACAGGACGACAGGTGGTGACAGGATGACAGGTGGTGACAGTGACAGGTGGTGACAGGACAACAGGTGGTGACATTGACAGGTTACACGGGACGACAGGTGAGTGATAGGATGACAGGGTGGTGACTGTGACAAGTGGTGACAGGGCGACAGGTGAGTGACAGGACAACAGGTGACACGGTGATTGAGTAGTGAGTGACAGGACACAGGTGGTGACCGACACACGGGTGATTGACAGGACAACAGGTGACTGACAGGGACAGGTGAGTGACAGGTGACTGACAGGACGACAGGTGAGTTGCAGTGACAGGTGACTGACGGGACTGACGGGTGAGTGACAGTGACAGGCGGTGACAGTGTGACTGACAGGACAACGGGTGGTGAGGGTGATTGTGAGGTGACAGGACGACAGGTGAGTGATAGGACAACAGGTGAGTGATGACTGACAGGACGACAGGTGAGTGAGTGAGGTGACAACAGGTGAGTGACAGGTGACTGACAGGACGACAGGTGAGTGACAGTGACAGGTGACTGACAGGACGACAGGTGAATGACAGTGACAGTTGAGTGACAGGACTGAATAATCTGATTGAAATGATGTGTTGAAGCAGCAGGGGGCAGCAGAGTCACTGGAACCCTGATCGATAATCAATGTCTGGATTTAACAAAAACACAGATTAAAGAAGGTGAAATAAGTGTGTGGTTGTGTGTGTGTGTGTGTCTCACCATAGGTGGCGCTGATGAAGGCGAGGCAGGAGACGATCCACAGGAAGGCCATGGTGATGAAGGTGAGAGTGATGATGACAACAAGTCCAGGCTCCTCTTTTATCCCTGGACGCTGCTCGGCCTCAACCAATGAGAGCGCGGAGGTGTTTTGTCCAGCGCAGCTGTTTATCAGAGGTCATTCTCACGGGTCACACGCCCTCAGCTGCTGCTCTGTGATTGGCTGAAACATCCTCATCAATGAACACTTGCAGCTTCATTCAATTATATAAGGTTTGAAATTAATAAAACACCTGGACCGGGACCGGGACTGGGACCGGGACCAGGACCTGGTTTCACATCTACACATCTTTACGATAACTTTGTATTTTAATGTCACTGTGAGAAAAATTCATGTGGACTTTCACTCACTCACTCATTCACTCACTCATTAATTAATGTGAAAACAAAGTTCTTCAGACAATTGAATACTAATACTACTACTACTGCTACTACTAATACTACTACTACTACTACTACTACTGCTACCACTAATACTACTACTACTGCTACCACTACTACTACTACTACTGCTACTACTGCTGCTGCTGCTACTACTGCTGCTAGCTACTACTAATGCTACTACTATACTACTGCAGCTACTACTACTGCTACTACTACTCTGTGCTACTACTGTACTGCTGCTGCCACTAATGCTACTACTGCTGCTGCTACTAATGCTGCTGCTACTGCTGCTACTGCTGCTAATGCTACTAATGCTACTGCTACTGCTACTGCTGCTCTGTACTACTAACTGCTAGCTGCTGCTACTGCTACTGCTGCTAATACTACTACTACTACTGCTACTACTACTACTACTAATACTACTGCTACTTCTACTACTACTGCTACTAATACTACTACTACTACTGTTACTACTATTACTACTACAGCTACTACTACTACTACTACTACAGCTACTACTACTAATAATAATAACAGTGAAAGTGAATGACAAATGAAAAAATACAATAAAAGTAAATAAAACCTGAATTAATAAAGAAATCAACTCATTTTGTTCATTTTGTAACATTGAGTTTTTATAATCTTTTAACTCAAAGGCAAATTATTAAAACATATTGTATAACATAAATGCAACAGGTCACACACACACACACTGTAATAGACAGACTGTACCTTTAATGAACACAACACTTACTGTTTATTTCAAAATAAGAGCGCAGTCGGAATAAAAAGACTGAAAATTATAAAGTTGAAGTTTTTCCGTCACTGAGAAAACACAGATAATCAGCACGTGGAGCTGAGATCATCATGGAAGTGGGTGGAGCTTCATGATTGGTGGGGGTGTGTGTTTCACAAAGTGCACACACACACACACACACACACACACTGCTGCCTCCATCACTAAGTTCAAATGTCAGATTTTGTCTCTTCACTGTTTGAAATCCAACGTTCAGATTGACGTCAGTGACACAAAGTGACCACACGAGGCAGCAGAGGAGCAAAGGTACTGCAAATACTGCAGGTACTACAAATACTGCAAGTACTCTGGGTACTACAAATACTACAGGTGCTACAAATACTGCAAATACTCTGGGTACTACAAATACTGCAGGAACTGCAAGTGCTGCATGTACTCCGGGTACTACAAATACTACAAGAACTACAGGCACTACAAATACTCCAAATACTACAGGTACTATAAGTACTCCAAATACTGCAGGTACGACAATACTACAGGTACTGCAAATACTGCAGGTACTACAAATACTACAGGTACTACAAATACTACAAGTACTACAGGTACTACAAGTACTACAAATACTACAGATACTACAAATACTACACGTACTGCAAATACTACCGATACTACAAATATTATAAATACGACAGGTACTATAAATACTACTGATACTACAAATACGACAGGTACTATAAATACTACAGGTACTACGAATACTACAGATACTACAAATACTACAGGTACTATAAATATTACATATACTACAAATACTACAAGTTTTTATAATAAAATAATTATTTTAATGTTTAAACAAAATTAAAAGTCAGAATTCCTTCTCGCTAACTTTGCGGAGGAGCAGGAGAAGGAGGAGCAGCAGGAGCAGGAGGAGGAAGAGCAGCAGGAGGAGGAGCAGCAGGAGCAGGAGGAGCAGCAGGAGCAGGAGGAGCAGGAGGAGTCTCACAGAGGAACCAGAGAACATGGACCTAAACTTTCACTCTCTGCTGCTTCTCTGACCTCTTGACCTCCTGCGGAGCTCCTACAATGCTGCCACCGGGAAATGACTCCTCCTCTTCTGGCTGGTCAGTGTTGGTGGGCGGTGTGTCCGGGTCCGGGTCCGGGTCCGGTCCGGAGGCGGTGATCGTGCCACTGGTGTTTGGGCTGATCTTCGTGGTGGGGCTGGTGGGGAACTCTCTGGTGCTGGTGGTGATCGGGAGGGTGAGGTCTGTGAGGGCGGGGGGGGGAGGGGGAGGAGGAGGTGGCACGCGCGCCCGCGGCAGCAGCGCCACCAACATCTTCATCGTGAACCTGAGCGCGGCGGACCTGAGCTTCCTGTTGTTCTGCGTGCCCTTCCAGGCCACCATCTACTCGCTGCCGGACTGGGTGTTCGGCGCGTTCCTCTGCAGCTTCGCGCACTTCTTCTCCAGCGTCAGCATGTTGGTCAGCGTCTTCACGCTCGTCGCCATGTCCGTGGACCGCTACATCGCCGTGGTGCGCGCCAGGAAAGCCGCGTGCGTCCGGAGCCGCAGGAACGCGCTGGCCGGAGTGTGCGTCATCTGGACTCTGTCGGTGCTGTGTTCGGTTCCGGTGGCTCAGCACCAGCACCTGACCTCTCACCCCGCCGCTCCCAACAGCAGCTTCTGTTGGGAGCGCTGGTCCGGAGCGTCCCGGCGCGCGTACCGGGTCAGCGTCCTGCTGCTGGGATACCTGCTGCCGCTGCTGCTTATCAGCTGCTGCTACTGCAAGGTCAGTGCGTCACAGCGCCACCAGCAGGACACTGCTGCTGCTGTTACTGCTGCTGCTGTTTCTGCTGCTACTGTTACTGCTGTTACTGCTGCTGCTGCTACTGCTGCTGCTGCGCTGCTGCTGCTGCTGGCTGCTGCTGCTGCTGCTGCTGCTGTTACTGTTGCTGTTACTGCTGCTGCTGCTGTACTGCTGCTGCTGTTTCTGCTGCTACTGTTACTGCTGTTACTGCTGCTGCTGCTGCTGCTACTGTTACTGCTGTTACTGCTGCTGCTGTTATTAATTAATAACTAAGTAAGTGTCAGCAGTGTTCTGATCAAAGTCCTGATCATCATAAAAAACTTCTGCAGCAGAAACACATGAGTTTTATATGAAACATCATTTTAATGTTTTATTCTTCTTTTCATGTGTGTGTGTGAGAGAGTGAGTACTTTACAAAGGTCTGTTAAAACTTTAAAACTTTAAATCTTTAAAACTTTAAATCTTTTAAATCTTTAAAAACTTTAAAACCTTTAAAAACTTTAAAACCTTTAAAAACTTTATCTTTTCCAGGTTTTGTTTCATCTCCATAAAAAGATGAAGAACATGTCAAAGAGGTCCGAGCGCTCCAAGAGAAAGGTTACCTTTCGGCTCTTCATCATCATCATCATGACATTCTGTATTACACACACACACACACAGCAGCAGGTTTGGCTCCGCCCCCTCAGTAGCAGAGCTTCGTCTGCTGCAGGTAAATATTTAGACAGCTCGACTAAGAATAGAGACGATTGTCTCAGAGGACACTTACACAAACTGTGAGACATGATTCATGTGTGAGACAGAGAGGACAGAGAGGATAGAAACAGAGGAGACAGGACAGAGAGAGAGAGGACAGAGGAGACCTGTTAGTGCACTTCATTTCCTCTAAATCTCTTTGTTCCTTGTTATTACCAAATAACACCAGAAGAAGTAGAGTTGGTATTATGGTCTGTATTTATATACAGACCATAATACCTACAGAACTTTTCTACTCTTGATTATCTGCTTTACACTACACTTTTCACCCATTTACACATTTACTCATTCACACATTTACTTATTCACTCATTCATCCATTCACTCATTTACTGATTCACTCATTCATCAGTCACTCATTCATACATTCACACATTTATTTATACATTCACTCATTCATATATTTACTCATTCACTCATTCACACATTCATTAACTCATTCATACATTCACACATTTACTCATTTATCAGTCGCTCATTCACACATTTACTTATTCACTCATTCACACATTTACTCATTCATCAGTCACTCATTCACACATTCACTCATTCACAAGCTGCAACATGGGCTCAAGTGTAGACGAGCAGAGCGTGGAATTGAACCTTCCAATTGAAAAGACTGCAGTAAACGTGGCAGGCCTGTGGGCGGCGCTGTACTGCTGTGACTTACACTGTTTACTGCCCTCATTCATTTACATTCATATAATTATTAACATGAGTAAAGCAGAGTTACAAAAACGATAAGCATTAGCCTCCTATCGTTTATATAACTTGTGAATGAGTGAGTGAGGATATAAAAATAGAAAACGACTTACATTCATGTCCAAACTCAACATTCTGGCTTTGCCCCCAACCTGGATTAAGTGGATTCAGCTGGTTCTGACGGAGCAGAACATGTCTGACACAGCGGGGGTGATGGAGGAGTCCAAGTCAGGGTCTGATGAGTGAGTGAATGAAAGGTTGAAAGCTGCAGAATCACTGCTGACTCTTCTTCTTCTGCAGACGGCTCAGACGGTTCTGCTGGTGGTCACCGCCTTCGCCCTCTGCTGGATGCCTCACCACGTCATCGCCATGTGGGTGGAGTTTGGGACGTTTCCTCTGAACGACGCCTCGTTCGCCCTCCGTATCGTCGCTCACTGTCTCTCGTACGGAAACTCGTGCGTGAACCCCGTCCTCTACGCCTTCCTGTCCGAGAACTTCCGGACAGCCTGTCGTCAGGTCTTTCCGTGTCACTTCCTGCACCCGCCGTCGCCTCAGGGCGCAGCTGTGCGATTCCGCATTGACAATTTCTCCAGCACACACTCCACCACCAACATCTGAGGGGACAGCAGGGGACAGCAGCAGGGGACACACCACACGTGTGAGAGGACACACGTGAGTGGACTTAAGTTAGTAGACATCAGAGTGATTGACAGCTGCTGTCAGCCAATAGGAGGAAGGTTAAAGGTGATGATGTCACTTCCTGTGGACATTAAACATCGTCTTCAGAAGCAGCAACTGTTTGTTTATCATGAAATAAAGTCTGAGTTTAATGTAAAAAAAACACTTAAATCTGAAAAGTGATTTTTTAAAAACCCTTTAAAGTTTTAAGGTTTTTATATTTCAGTTTAAACTTTAAAATGAAAAAAAACAACATATTTTCTTGTTTATTTGTTTACGAACAATAACTTTGATTTGATTTTCATTCAAACAAACATTTACGAATGACGTTAGTCCACAAACCTGATCGATCATGTGATCAATCAGGTTATTGATCAGTGATGGAGGTAGTTCTTCATGTGACCAGCAGAGGGAGTCCCAGTCAAGTGTTAGATTCAGAATTGTTTTAATAGAATTAAAAGGGAAAATTCAAGTTTTACATTTTAAAAAACTGGAAATGTCCCTTTAAGTCAGACACACACGCACACTCGCGCACACACACACACACACACACTGAAATCAGACACAGAAACATGAAGACGTCTCACTTCAGTCCTTCAGGACCAGAGGTCTCTGATCCTGGTCCTGGACCATGGTTGCCCCGCCTACCAGATGATGCTGCAGGACAGATGTTGTGTCTCCTTGTTGTACTTCGTCCTCGTCTTCCTCAGGTTGACGTTGATACTTCCTG
Source organism: Solea senegalensis (assembly GCF_019176455.1). NCBI lineage: Eukaryota > Metazoa > Chordata > Actinopteri > Pleuronectiformes > Soleidae > Solea > Solea senegalensis. The sequence goes on along the minus strand of NC_058027.1, from coordinate 26,935,808 downwards.
TTGTCCTCCTCCATCAACAGCACTTCCTGAAGCTCCTCCCCCTCCTTTATGTTACTATGGTTACTGTCCAACAATGTCTCCACCTCCTTCTCCCCATCACATGACCTGGCCTCTTCCACTTCCTGTTTGGCTTTGGCTCCTCCCTCTTTCTCTGCTTCCATTCTGGGTGTCTTTTCTTGGTCTGGGTGGGTGGGGCTTAAGACACTGCTGCCAGCTGACTTCCTGTTGGAGGCGGGGCAGCTGCTGCGGGTAATAATAATAATAATAATAATAAATTTAATTTAAAAAGCGCCTTTCAGGTCACTCAAGGACACTTTACAAACAAGATAAATTAAAATCACACAATTACGTAAAAACCAAAAAAAAAACCACATAAAATCAACACAATAAATTTGGGGAAGTGGCGGTAAAAGCAGGGGGGTTAGAGGGAGTAGGCAGTCTGGAACAGGTGAGTTTTCAGTCTTGATTTGAAGAGGTGGAGAGAGTCACAGTTACGGAGGTCAGGTGGTAATGTGTTCCAGAGCTGAGGAGCAGAGTGGCTGAAGGCTCTGCCCCCCCCATAGTGCTGAGGCGGAGAGAGAGGTGGATGGAGGGGGAGGATCTGAGGGAACGAGTGGAGGTGATGACGTGCAGGAGATCAGACAGGTAGGGAGGGGCAAGGTTGTGGATGGCCATGTATGTGTACAGGAGGAGTTTGTAGTTGATGCGGTGTTTGACAGGGAGCCAGTGGAGGTGCTGGAGGACGGGGGTGATGTGGTGGTGTGAGGGGGTCTTTGTGATGATACGGGCGGCTGAGTTTTGGACCAGATGCAGTTTATGGAGAGACTTTTGGGGGAGGCCATAGAGGAGAGAATTGCAGTAATCAAGACGGGAGGTAACGAGACTGTGAACAAGGACGGCTGTGGAGTGGGGGGTGAGGGAGGGGCGGAGTCTGTTGATGTTGCAGAGATGAAAATAAGCAGTGTGGGTAGTGATGTTGATGTGTGAGTGAAAAGAGAGTGTGCTGTCTGATTTAGTGCCGAGGAGGAGGAGTTCAGTTTTATTGCAGTTTAATTTAAGGAAGTTTGAGTGAACCAGGTTTTTAGCTCAGAGAGACAAGAGGTGAGGAAAGTAGAGCTGGGTGTCATCCGCGAAGCAGTGGAACTGGATATTGAATTCACGGAGGATGTGGCCAAGGGGGAGGAGATAGATGATGAAGAGAAGGGGCCCCAGGACAGATCCCTGGGGCACACCAGTAGTGACTGGGGAAGGTTTAGAAGTGAAAGATTTGAGCTGTACAAACTGAGTGCGGCCTGTGAGGTAAGAGTGGAACCAGCTGAGGGGAGTGTGGGAGAGGCCAATGGAGGAGAGTCTACTGAGGAGGATAGGGTGTGAGATGGTGTCAAAGGCAGCACTCAGATTGAGGAGGATGAGGATGGAGACAGAACCAGAATCAGCTGCAGTGAGGAGGTCGTTGGTGATTTTGATTAAGGCGGTCTCTGTGCTGTGACGGGGGCGGAAACCAGACTGGAAAGGCTCGTAGAGTGAACGGAGGGATAGGTGAGAGTGGAGTTGGGTGGCGACAGTTTTTTCAAAAGAGGACAAATACTCAGTGACCACTGACATGAGCAGAGGGAAGGACTCCGCCTCCTCCTGCTGTTTCTCCGCCTCAGTGTTTGTGAGGTCACAGTGAGGTGAGGCAGGACGGGAGTGGGCGGGGCTGAGGTCACATGGGGAGATGAGGATGGACAGAGATTGTGTCCTCTCCTGTCTCACATCCAGACTCCACCCAAACTCCTTCACGTCACCTGGAAACAGGAAGTGTCAGGAAGTGAATTATTACAGAGTCTGTCTCCCCCACACACACATTTAAGCCCTGCCTCTTGACCTGCTCCTCCCCTTGTGTCTGGACTCAGCTGGACCCTGTGGTCCTGGTCCTGGTCCTGGTCCTCGTGGTACAGACAGTAGCCGTCAGTGCTGGTGAAGCTGCCGTGACGCAGCAGAGCGCCGGGTTCACAGACGGACGAGGATCTGGAGCGAGGACGCAGCTCGCCGCGGTCCACGCCCACCAACGCCTCCACAGCCGCCATCATCCGTCCAGAGACGTCCTCTAACTGAGACAGACGCAGGTCCACTGTCTGAAGACACGCCTTCATCGAGTGTTCACGCTCATTCACTTCCTCCAGACGCATGGACATGTTCTCCACCCTGCGCGCACACACACACACACACACACACACACACTCATAGATCAGAGCTGTCAGGATATTTTCATTTTAATAGCTTCCAGAAATAAATAAAATAATTACAAAAATTGAAAATTATTAATTCAATAATTATTTAAAATTATTTTATTTTAATAAAAATAAATAATTAATAATATTAAATGAAATATTAAATAATTATTTGTACATTGAAACGAGTATGTGCACAGGCGTCCACTGTGTTCTCACGTGACACGACACTTATCACCCGTCACCTTCATTATTTGGCGAACTCGCGATACACGTGTGTGTTTCAGTCTTTATGCAGCGAAGGCCACGCCGTTAACTTTTAGTATAGTGTGCTGGCATAACATGCCCCTGACACTGTGTGTGTGCGTGTGCGTGTGCGTGTGCGTGTGCGTGTGTGTGTGTGTGTGTGTGTGTGTGCGTGCGTGCGTGCGCGTGCGTGCGCGTGCGCGCGAGTACCTCTCTGATGTGACTCTGATGCGTTCGTTGTTTGAAGACAGTTTCTCGTCGTCTTTCTCTCTGAAATATTCCTCCACACACTGTTCTTCAAACTCATGGAGATTCTTCAGCTCGTCAGTGTTCAACACCAGCTCTGCACACGCACACACACACGGACACACACATACACACATTGCTAAAGCTGTGGCACACACAGAGTGAGACAGTTGTGTTGCTAACATACGCAGTCTCCTCTCTCCGTGCTCGTCCTCATGTCCTCGTGTCCACTGACAGCAGAGCTTCTTGAGGACGATGCAGACGTGCGGGACGATGATGAGTGGCGGTGGCAGAATCGGACGCTCGTGGAACGTCATGATCAGCTGATAACGCTGGAACTTCCACACCTGGTTAGAGATGGACTTCACCTCGAAGAACGTGTTACTGTTCACAGGAGGACAGGAGGACATCAGGAGGACATGAGGAGGACATGAGGAGGAGAGACTTCCCCTTGAAGAACGTGTTACATCACAGGTCATTGATCAGACGCTTTTATCCAGCGCGACACAATAAGACCAATTAAATATTTGCTGGAAGTGAGAAAGTGCTTCAAGTAAGACAAACTCTTAAGTGCTCGTCGTCTTAGTCGAGGTCCAGTCTAAAGAAATGTGTTTTTAGTCGGCGGTGGAAGATGGTCAGGTCTGTGGTGGTCAGGTCTGTGGTGGGTCTGTGGGGGTCAGTCGGTCTGTGGTGGGTCTGGGGTGGTGTGGTCTGTGGTCAGGTCTGTGGTGGTCAAGTCTGTGGTGGGTCTGTGGGTCTGTGGTGGGTGATGGTGGGTCTGTGGTGGTCAGGTTTGTGGTGGGTCTGTGGTGGGTCAGGTCTGTGGTGGGTGATGGTCAGGTCTGTGGTGGTCAGGTTTGTGGTGGGTCTGTGTTGGGTCTGTGGTCAGGTCAGTGGTGGTGGTCAGGTCTGTGATGGTCAGGTCTGTGGTGGTCAGGTCTGTGGTGGGTCTGTGGTGGTCAGGTCTGTGGTGGGTGATGGTCAGGTCTGTGTGGTGGTCAGGTCTGTGATGGTCAGGTCTGTGGTGGGTGGGTCTGTGGTGGTCAGGTCGGGTGGGTGATGGTCAGGTCTGTGATGGTCAGGTCAGTGGTCTGTTCTGTGGTGGGTGATGTCAGCTCTGTGGTGGTCAGGTCTGTGGTGGTCAGGTCTGTGGTGGGTCTGAGGTCAGGTCTGTGGTGGTCAGGTCTGTGGTGGGATGGATGGTCAGGTCTGTGGTGATGGATAGGTCTGTGGTGGTCAGGTCTGTGGTGGGTCTATGGTCAGGTCTGTGTCTGTGGTCAGGTCTGTGATGATCAGGTCTGTGGTGGTCAGGTCTGTGGTGGGTCTGTGGTCAGGTCTGTGATGGTCGGGTCTGTGTTGGTCAGGTCTGTGGTAGTCAGGTCTGTGGTGGTCAAGTCTGTGGTGGTCAGGTCTGTGGTGGTGGGGTGGTGGTGTGGTGGTGGTCAGGTTTGTGGTGGGTCTGTGTTGGGTCTGTGGTCAGGTCAGTGGTGGTCAGGTCAGTGGTGGTCAGGTCTGTGGTGGGTGATGGTCAGGTCTGTGGAGGGTGATGGTCAGGTCAGTGGTGGTCAGGTCTGTGGTGGGTGAACCCTTTCCTGGGAGAAAAGGAAACTCGGTCTTGTCGAGATTGAGTTTCAGGTGATGGTCAGACATCCACTGAGAGATGTCTGCATCAGTAGAGCGTCCTGCTGCCCCCTCACTGAGAGGATCACAGAGGCTTCACAGAACTCAGACTGTTCTCTGAACGAGCTCCACATCTTCCACCACCGACTAAAAACACATTTCTTTAGACTGGACCTCGACTAAGACCACGAGCACTTTAGAGTTTGTCTCACTTGAAGCACTTTCTCACTTCTAGCAAATGTTTAAATGATCTTATTGTGAGTCGCACTGGATAAAAGAGTCTGATCAATGACATGTGATGTAATGTGTGTGTCTGTCTGTCTGTCTGTCACTGACTTGAAGACAGCGATGAGCAGGTTGACCAGCAGGATGTTAGCCACCAGCAGGTAACAGGCCATGATGGCAGGTGTAAGCCACGCCCCTGGAATACAGGGAGGGAGTTTCTTCCCGTCCTCGTCATACATGTTCTCGCCACACGGGGCTGAAATGAGCACACGCATAAAACTGTCACTCAAACTACACAATTCCAAGATGTCACATCAGATTTGTATCAAAGTTACAATCTTTTGTTGTGAAGGAGTGAAACTGTTTCCTGTTACTGCTGCTGCTGCTGTTGTTGCTGCTGCTGCTGCTGCTGCTTATGAATACATTTCAAATGTTTCAAAGAAAGAGAGAGACTTACGATTAATTTCCATGGCATAAACTGTGCGACAGTGGAGAAGAAGAACGGAGTTACTGTCAACAATTCAAACAAATACTGTCTTTAAATAGAAACACGACAAGGATACATATATATATATAGATATATATATATATATCTATATATATATACGTATATATACAGTATATATATAACTGTGTTCTTGTAGTTAAACAGATGATGGAGGAGAACAGAGGCTCAAACTAAAGCTAAAGCTGCGTCACTTAGTTTTAGCCTCCAAACATTATCACTTTATCCAATGAGGAGTTAGCCCCACCCCCTCAGAGAGGCTCAAATACAGTCAAACATGAAATGAAGTTACAGGTGACTGAGTCTTACTATGAACTCTAGTCTTACGGTCTATGGAGTCTGCAAACACCTCTCCGTAGATCATCCAGTACGGCATGTAGAAGATGTTTCTCGCCAGCCGCCATGTTGGCTCCTCGTCCGGGTGGAGGATGGCCTGACGAGCCACGCCGAAGCTCATCAGCACCACGAGCATGATGACCACAAAGTACAACATGTCAATCATCTGTAAGACATTAACACTTAAGTAATTAACGTAAAAAGAACGTTCCTTTTGTCAGTTTCAGGAAGTGTAAAATGATTCTTGACCCCGATGACGCACCATCTTCCCGATCATCATGACGTACGGTCCCAGGTACTTGTTGACGCCAAAGATGTCGAGGACGCGTATGTACCAGAATATGATGTCCACACAGTAGATGACGCGTCCATAGCCCATGTACGGCTCGCTCTGCAGCCGCAGCAGCAAACCCAGCAGGAAGACGGAGATGGCCGCCAGGTCAGTGATGTTCCAGTAATCCTCCAACCACACGTTAATCTTCTGCTTCAGCTTCCCCGGCTCCGACATCAGGATCTGACAACAGGCACCGCAGTGAGGTCAGGGGTCACAGGACCGTACAGCAAACATGACAACGCTATCAATCATCACATGTGCTAGGATTAGAAGGAGGCGGACCCTGATGGACAGGTGTGTTTACCTGTCGGACTTTCTCCAGACCCAGAGTGATGATGTAAGAGATGACAATCCACTCCTGCAGAGACGGCCATCGCTCCATCTTCACCAGGATGATGTAGTTATACAACATCAGATACACCAGGTACGAGATCTACGCAGATACAGGTGCACGTCACATGACCAGAAGGAGGAGGAGTCGGTCAGCCATTATGATGTCTCCACAGTTCAAACATACCGTGTTGAACCAGAACTTAGTGAAGGGGGCGCTGTAGAACTCGTAGATGGTCCTCCTGATGGGAATCCTTCTACGAGGTTTCTTCTGGTTTTCTTCTTCGTCTCCTTTCTTTGACGTTGCGTCGACGTTTGACACAGAATCCTGAAACAAGACATCAGTAAATAAATGAAAGGGTTTCCTCTGCGACACTGAAGCTCCTCGGTTTCTACCTTGCTGGATTTGTTGTCGTCGTCTTTGCTTTTGTTGTTTTCATTCTCTTTGGACGAATGATACAAAGTTTCATCTCCCAGACGAAAGTCCATGAGGAGGATGGCAGGAGGGAAGACGATGCCTAGAATCACCTGAGACCACAGAGGAGAACCATCTTTGTTCATTTATACCTTCAGCTTCATTCACACGTCCTGTCTGCAGAGAACCAAGGTTACACAGTTAACCTCACAGCTGCCTCCATCACTAACTTCACTTGTCACTTCAGTGTTTGAATGCTTCAGTGACTCAAAGTGACCACACGAGGCAGCAGAGGACCAGCAGCCCCTGTGAGCTTCTCTGTCTACAGCAGCAGGGGGCGCTCACAGGGCAGTCAGTGCTGACTGTGTGTTAGTACTTGACACCTGGCTTTAAGATGTTCCAGGTGAGTCTTGTCAGTCATGTGATGTCTGTACCTTGAGGCTGTTGCTCTTGCCCATCCTCAAACAGCCCATCCACATGTCGGTGAGCAGCATCTGACTACAGGTGTGAGCGATGAAGTCTCGGTGTTTGGCAGCGACGGCCAGTTTCAGACATGTGGAGTTACTCCAGTTCTTCAGCTCGTAGGTCAGCAGCTTCATGGCGACCTGCTCGTCATGTTTGTACGACTGATCCAGCAGCTCGTAGGCCAGCTGTCCAAACTCCCTGCACAGAAAATACCCAGCAGCGCCTCCATCAGGCTGTGACAAACACCACACACACACACACACACACACATTCCAGTAAACTGAACTCACTTGGAGTTGTTCTCCAGGTCCTGGTAGATGTCGTCCACCAGCTCGCTCTGAGACGACTCGTGGGCCATGGCCTTGTACAGTTTACACGCCACCAGTGCTTTGGCCATGGCTTCCTCCCCCCGCTGCCACAGGAACAACGCCATCTTCTGGCGTTTCATCAGCACCGCCCACACCATCAGCTCATGGAAAGGGTACTGAAACCTGCTGAGCTCAGGGTCGTCCACATCCACGTCCACCTCTTCTTCCTTCTTCTTGCTCTTCTTTCCTTTTCCCTTTGGACGAGGTTCATCGTCCTGCAGGGTCCAGAGCATGAGTCAGAAGAACACTTCAGGAAATCAAAGGGCAGGTACGGTCTAAAACCATCATCACAACAACAACAACAACAACAACCTTAACAACTACAACAACAACAACAACAACCTTAACAACTACAACAAAATCAACAACAACCACCTCAACTACAACAAAATCAACAACAACAACAACAACAAAATCAACAACACCCTCATCAACTACAACAACCTCGACAACAAAATCAACAACTACAACCTCAACAACAACTACAATCTCAACAACCTCAACAAAATCAACAACAACCTCAACAACAAAATCAACAACAACAAGCACTACAAACACTAAAGAACAACAACAACAGAACAATAACAATGTCATACCTCCATCCCCAGAAGTTTCAGAGCTTTGGGCTGTAAGAGAACAGAAGATGAATGAATGAATGAATGAATTAAAGGGACAGTTTGGGTGTTTTTGAAGTGTGGTTGTATGAGGCACTGACAAAATATTTGACATGAGCCTCTGTGTCTCAGACTGGTTCTCAGCAGCAGGGGGCGCTCACAGCACAGTTACAATTGACTGTGTGTCAGTACCTCATACAGCCAATGCTTCAAAAACCTGAACTATCCCTTTAATTTTTCCCCTTTGAAAGGGTGGTCAGATGAGTCCATGTGCGAGGCCTCGGTGCTCACTCTCTTCAGGCCATACAGGTTGTTGTACAACGTCCTGAAGCTTTTCCTGGTGTAGTTACAGCGATAAGCTCCGCCCATCAGGAGCTCCAGGACCAGGCCAATGTCAATCAGTGTGATCTGGTAATCTGGAGGGAGGTTCCCCTGAAACACAAAGGTCAGAGTTCAAATCCCTCAGAGGGTCCTCAGAGTGTCCTCAAGGTGTCCTCAGACTCACCTTCTTCACGTCTCTGACCACAAAGTGCAACGTGTTGGCCGGTCCCAGCTTCTGCTCACAAACAAACACAAACACACACCTTCAGCTGGACCTGTGTCTCTGTCCCTTCCTGTTCTGTACCACACACACACACACAAACACACAGTTTGTGACAATGAGAAAGAATTCAGGTGACATCACATGTCACATGACTGCCAGTGAGGACATGTAAACAAAGACTTGTGTAATAAAACCTGCATCACATGATCACGTCTTCATTATCTCACACTCACACACACACTGTATGTTGTATGTAATGAGTGAGTGTGAGCAGGTTACTGACAGGGGGCAGCACTGAGCTGCTCTTTAATCTGACAATAATGTAAAATAAAGCAGATTAAGGTTAAAGGAGCATGATGGACCATAATCTGCACGTCATTGAGAATATAGAGCTTTGTTCCATTAATCATCCACTCACATTTCATTCTGTTTAACATCAGACACTGAGTGACTAACGAGGGGGCGGAGAAAACACACTTAACTTAAAAAACAACAAACATATGGAATTAGATTTGTTTCAATATTTTCAAACACTTTATAAGAAGCAAATAAAATAGCGATGTAATTGCGACTCGTAACTAATGAGCACACACACTCGCTGATAGAGCACAAAGACGCACACACTCCAACACACACCCGCTGAGAGAGCGGCCGCGCACACACACACATGCCGCCACACACTCGCGCACAAACACATACACATCCTGAAATGCTTTGCCAGTTTTCAGCAACATTTGTAGACCGTCATGTGCGCACACTTGCTGCTCCTACATAATCATCCTGTTAACAATTAAACTTGGTTCAAACTTACTTACTTACTTACCCCTCATCATGTGTGTTTATTGTGCTATAATTAAAAGTATAAACTTGTAACAGTTGTTGTGTATCTGCTCCTGGTCTCTCTCTCTCTTCTGCCTCTACCTCATCTCCCTCTTGTCCTTTCTCTCCCCCCTTTCTGTCCCCCATTTTCCTTTCACCCCAACCGGTCGAGGCAGATTCTTCTTCTCTCCACTGATGCCTAGTGTTTGCTCATTGTGTGAACTGTTGTGTTTCTCTGCTCTCCTTGATGTTGTCTATGTACAGACCTGAGATAATGTATGTTATGATTTGGCGCTATACAAATAAAATTGAATTTAATTGAATTCATCCTCAGTTTGCGTCGGCAGCATTCCAAACATTGTTTACGTCAGCAGCACAAATGACAACGATGGCGGAACGCTTAGTGTGACGTCACTTTTGTTTGTAGTCCCATTAATTATCTATTAATTTTGTTTATCAAAGGTGGGGGCAATAATTATTGTGGCATGGTTAATTTGGGAAATATTTTGGTTTGTTATAATAATCATGCTTGTGTTCATTTATTGTGTTTTTGGATATGTTTTGGATGGGAGGGGCAGAGGACCTATATAAAGAGCGGCCTACCTCCCACTCGAGCAGAGTATATTGGGTTACAGAGGAGGTAACAACTATTTCTGCTCACCACTAAATTCAATTATTTTGATTGAGACTTTTATAGGTTTTTTTTGGAAATAACTCTTTGGCACAATTTTCATTTTTTTTTCTCGATTTTCACCTGTACACATTTTAAAAATATTGTATTGTATTTTATTGTTTGAAAATACATTTGTTCTTTGCATTGTGGTTTTTTGTTTGTGGGAGGGCCTTAGGAAGCTGCCTGCTTATTGGCTACTGAGTTTTTGAGTGACAGCTCAATGGAGCAGAAGTCGTCACAAGCTTGGAGACGCAACAAAACACACACACATAATCACACACACAAGACAGGAAGCAACAAAGGTTACACAAGGAAAAACCTGAAAACAAGACAACCTGGACTAATGAGAGGGGGCGGAGCATCAGTGTCACCAGGTAAATAAACATAAACACTGACGGTGTTGTATAGCTCCTCCAGACGAGGAATGGTCAGGAAGTGATGGATGTTCACCCCGTTCTCAATCAACAGCTTCACAAAGTCCACTCTGTCCAGAACCAGAGCGTCCATCATGGCCTGCTCCAGGGAGTTCACCTGCAGGGGGCGCAATCATCGTCAGTGGCACCAGTATGTTTAGGCTGACGTGGTGTCTTTGTCGCAGTGTTGTGGTGTCTTTGTCGTGGTGTCTTTGTCGCAGTGTTCAAGTGTCGTGCAGTGTTCGTCTTTGTGGTGGCAGGTGTTGTGGTGTCTTTATGTTGGTGTCTTTGTCGCTGTCTTTGTCACAGTGTTGTGGTGTCGTGGTGTCTTTGTCGGTGTTGTGGTGTCTTTGTCGCTGTGTTGTGGGTGTCTTTGTCGCACCGTTCGGTGTTGTGTGTCTTTGTCCTGTGTCTTGTCGCAGTGTTTGGTGTCTTTGTCATGTGGTCCTGTGGTGTTTTGTCGGTGTCTTTGTCAGTGTTGTGGTGTCTTTGTCGCAGTGTCTTTGTCGCAGTGTTGTGGGTGTTTTTGTCGCAGTGTTGTGGTCTTTGTTGTAGTGTCTTTTGTGGTGTCTTTGTCGCGTGTTTGTCGCAGTGTTGTGGTGTCCTTGTTCGCGGTGTTTGTGTCTTTGTCACAGTGTTGTGGTGTCTTTATGCGTGTTGTCGTGGTGTTGTGGTGTTTTTGTCATGCGTTCGCAGTGTTGTGGTGTCTTTGTCGCATTTGTGGGTGTCTTTGTCGCAGTGCGTTGTGGTGTCTTTGTCTGTGTCAGCAGTGTCTTGCTTTGTTGTGTTGTGGTGTCTTTGTCCCGGTGTCGCTTTGTCTGTCGCAGTGTTGTGGTGTCTTTGTCGTGTGTTGTGGTGTCTTTGTTGTCTTTGTTGCAGTGTGTCACAGTGTTGTGTGTCTTTGTCACAGTGTTGTGCGCAGTGTCTTTTGTGGTGGTGTGGTGTCTTTGTCGCATGCGGTGTCTTTGTCGTGGTGTCTTTAGTCCAGTGTTGTGGTGTCTTTGTCGCAGTGTGTGCTCTTGTCGCATGTTGTGGTGTCGTCTGGTGTCTGTCGCGGTGTCTTTTCAGGTGTCTTTGTCTCAGTGTTGTGGTGTTTTTGTCGCTGTCTTTTGTGTGTTGTCTTTGTGTTGTCTTTGTCGCAGTGTTGGTGTCTTTGTGTCTTTGTCGCGGTGTTGGCAGTGTTGTGGTGTCTTTGTTGTCTTTGTCACAGTGTTGTGGTGTCTTTGTCACACAGTGTTGTGTGTCTTTGTGTCTTTGTCAGTGTTGTGGGTGTCTTTGTCACAGTGTTGTGGTGTCTTTGTCATGGGTCTTTGTCACAGTGTTGGTGTCTTTGTGTGGTCGCAGTGTTGTGGTGTCTTTGTCGTGTCGTGGTGTCTTGCAGTGTGTTGTCTTTGCCAGTGTTGTGTGTCCTTTGGTCGCAGTGTCTTTGTCGCAGTGTTGTGGTGTCTTTGTCGTGCAGTGTTGCGGTCGTGTCTTTGTCGTGGGTGTTCTGTTGTCTTTGCAGTGTCTTTGTGGTGTCTTTGTGTTTGTGGTGTCTTGTTGCACGCGTGGTGTTGTGGTGTCTGTTGCGTGCTTTGTGGAGTGTTGCGGTGTCTTTGCGGTGTCTGTGTCCGTGCGTGTCTTGTCTCAGTGTTGTGGTGTCTTTGTCCCGTGTCTTTGTGGTGTCTTTGTGGTGTCTGGTGTCGTTGCAGTTTGCGGTGTCTTTGTCGCTGTGGTGTCTTTGTGTGTGTTGTGGTGTCTTTGTCCGTGTTGTGGTGTCTTGTGTGTGTCTTTGCTGGGTGTCTCGTCGGGTGTCGTGTCTTTGTCTCAGTGTTGTGGTGTCTTTGTCTCGTGTTGTGGTGTCTTTGTCCGTGTCTTTGTCGAGCGTGTGTGTCATGGTGTCTTTGTTGCAGTGTTTATGTCGCAGTGTCATGCGGTGTCTTTGTCAGTGTTGTGGTGTCTTGTCGCGTGTTGTGGGTGTCTGTCGTGTCTTTGTCGCGTGTCTTGTGTCTTTGTCTCAGTGTTGTGGTGTCTCTTTGTCCCGTCTTTTGTCGTTCTTGAAGGTTGTGGTGTCTTGTGGTTGCGTTTGTGTGTCTTTGTCGCAGTGTTGTGGTGTCTTTGTCGCGTGCTTTGTGTTGTGGTGTCTTTGTCGCGGTGTTGTGGTGTCTTTGTCACGGGGTCTTTGTCGCAGTGTTGTCGTGTCTTTGTCATGGTGTCTTTGTTGCAGTGTTGTGGTGTCGCAGTGTCATGGTCACGGTGTCTTTGTCGAAGTGTTGTGATCTCGCTGTTGTGGTCGCCATGGTGTTGTCGCCAGCTGTGTCTCTCACCCAGCTGAGCAGCTCCAGTTTTCGTGGATCCGTCTCCTCCGGTGGCTCTGGTTTAGTTTTTCCTGCTTTTCCTTTCTTCCCTCTGACTTTTCCTTTGCCTCCTGCTGCTGCTGCTGCGACTGCTGTCCACCGTGATGATGGACTTTTAGGACGGTCAGTGGGTAAGACAGAGACAGGCTGGACAGAGACAGACACACATAAAGACTCTCGTGTTCAGAATCATTTATTTCCAGGGATCACATCACACTGTCCTATTGTCTTATAATTATTAGGTATTTAGAGGACAGGTGAGGACAGACAGGTCTGTGTGGACTCACAGGTCTGTGGTGTCCATACACAAAGATCTGACTCTGAGCGATGTCCACTCTGTTCCAGGCCAGAGCCAAACTCAGCTGATCTGACGCTGAGGCATTAGTACCTGAAAACGAACACACACACACACACACACACACACACACACACACACACACAGACATTAGTACCTGAAAACAAACAAACACACACACAAACAAAGTTACCTTTGAGCAGAGCAGTGAGGATGGACATTTCTATGTCCTGTTGTCCTTCTGATCCCATCCTGAAGACTGTGATCTACACACACACACACACACACACACACACACACACACAGCAGGGGTCACTGGTCACCTGTGTCCAAGCTCCTCCTGAACGACAGCAGCTGTTCTCAGGGTAATGAACACATGAATGATTGACGAGCAGCTGCAGCTGTTCTCAGGGTGAAGCCGAGGATTGTGGGATTAAATAAAGAACAATCTGGACTAAGCTGCAATTTGGGGTCAAAGGTAAAACCTGTGTCATTATGGTAAAGTGACAGTGAACAGGTCTCATGCAGAGGTCACGTGACCACGAGGGAAGTCATGTGACCTACCAGGGCTTTCTTCTTCATGCACTCCATCACCATGAGGAAGATCTGCTGCGCCTGACTGCGGCTGTAGTTGAACGTTTTCTGGACGGTGACAAGCAGCTGATCTTTGACCCCGTCACTCACCGACCTGAGAGACAGAGCTGAGTGTGAGTGCCCCCTGCTGCCTCGCGTGTGTCGGTGCTGCCTCGCGTGTGTCGGTGTTGTCGGTGTCCATGTCTGCCCCGCTGTGTCGGTGCTGCCTCGCGTGGTCGGCGTGTGTCATGTCCTCACCCGTCCTCCTCACAGTATCTGTGAGCAAAGGAAATGATGTCAGAGGCTCGACCGCTGCCATCACAGACCACGACGGGGACCGGAGGCTCCTCCTTCAGACTCTCCATGACAATGGAGATCACGTTAGGACCTCCCTCCAGGATCAGACACACAACAGGGACACCCTGACCCAGACCTGCAACACACACACATACAAAAACCCCACAGGTCACATGACACGGTTCTGTTTCTACATGCTGGGTTCTCTGTGGAGAGAAACATCAGAACTCCTCCCACAGAGCAAGCCACATGACTCACGTGTGTTAATCTTCTGCAGAGCGATGTGTTTCTCCAGCTGGCGGCGGAGGCGGACCTCAGCGCCATACTTCCCGCTGGTGCCGTTGTCAGACAGGATGAAGTGGGAGTGGCTACTGTTCAGCACAGACAGCTTACTGAGTGGATTAGACATAGTCTGGTAGGGTCTGATCACCTGGAACACAGAATCTAGTTCAGTCCAGTCTGGTTCAGTTCAGTTCAATTCGGTTCAGTTCAGTCTTGCTTACGTCTCTGCCGATCAGGTCTTCCCTGTTCTCGATGATCCCCCACGGTGCGATGCCGATGGCGCACACTTTCCCTCTAGACTTTGATGAATGATCCTTCAGAGCGTCTCCGACATGTCGGATCACTCCTGAAACAGGAGGGACGTGGATCTCATGAAAAGACTGGCGTGTTGTACCTGAAGTGTCCAGTAGGAGGGCTCGTACCTGTGCTGACTCCACCTGTGAAGATCCAGGCTCCCGTGGTGACAGCGGCTTTGATGAGTCCTTTTCCAAACACCTGCTTGAGTTTGGGCGGTAGGTCAAAGTTCTGGAGGCCTCCGTGGACAGAGATGAGGAGCGTGGGCAGCTCCAGCTGCCAGTCCTTCACCATCATGTGCAGCAGGGAGTCCGGCCTCGAGTCATAGGAGACCCGGATGTACTGAGGAGGAGGAGAGAGGGGGCGTGGTCAGAGACAGACACCCCTGCTTCATTCAAACATCACATCTGCTGTTGCCATGGTACCATGGCCTTGTTGACATGTCCTCCACCCTGGAACTCTATGACTCCGTAGGCGTCAGTGGGTGAAGTGTGGGTGTGTTTGAGGGGCGTCCACCTCTCTGCAGGCGTGGCCAGTAGAGCTCCGCCCCCTTCATCTTTGACCACTGGAGAGATGGAGGCGTGTTGGACCAGGAGCTGACCACAACTACACCTGAGTGACGACAACAACAACAACAATAATGACCACAACTACAACAAAATAAAACAAGACACACACACTGTGAGTGTCTATGTGCGCACGTGTGTGTGAGAGCGTGTACCTGCTGGTGTCTTTGCTGGGAATGAAATGGACACAGTCTCTCTTCACAAATGTCCTCTCGATCCAGACTCTGTGGACCTGAGGACAAACAGTGAGGTTGTGTCATGTGATCACATTTGACACGATGAGGCGGCCATGTTGGCTTCAGAGAGTATGAAAGTTGAGCTTTTGTTCATGTCGCTTATCTGTTTAATTACTCAGAGAGTGAGCTTTACATTTCTGTATGCATTAATCCTTTAATCCCAAACACACAAGAGATTAAATCTGTAAAGTGATTGTAGTCCTAATCTACAGAGTCTACTTCTACAATGATTCTGTGGATGAAGACACAAAGATACTGCTATGTTTAAAGGGATCCAATCTTTACGTTACATTGACATGTCATTTAGCAAACGCTTTTATCCAAAGCGATTTACAAAAGTGCATTTAAACATTTGGGTACAAATAAGAGCTAGAAGTAAGTAAGAGCTTCAAGTAAACCAAACTATGAAGTGCTAGTCACGT
Organism: Solea senegalensis; assembly: GCF_019176455.1. Lineage (NCBI taxonomy): Eukaryota > Metazoa > Chordata > Actinopteri > Pleuronectiformes > Soleidae > Solea > Solea senegalensis. Next base: position 26,920,141 of record NC_058027.1, on the reverse strand, counting down.
GATCGCGTCTTTATCTGCGTCACATGATCACGTCTTTATCTACGTCACGTGATCGCGTCTTTATCTGCGTCACGTGATCGCGTCTTTATCTGCGTCACGTGATCGCGTCTTTATCTGCGTCACGTGATCTCGTCTTTATTTGTGTCGCACGGTCGCGTCTTCGCCTGCGTCGCACGATCGCGTTTTCATCTGCGTCGCACGATCGCGTCTCTATCTGCGTCACATTACCTCGTCTTTATCTACGTCAAATGATCACGTCTTTATCTGTGAGACAGACTTTTGTAAACCTCTCACTCTCCCACACCACAGTCCTCACAGTTGTTGATCCACTGTTGCCTGATCAAATGCCTTATTTTGTCACTTGTCACACACACACACACACACACTTTAACGTGCAACAGATTACAGTGAGAACTACAAGAATCTGGATTATCTGGTTATATTAGATTATTTTTGTTTCACTCTTTAATTTTGAACAGACAGGAAGTGGAAATCAGAAGCAGCCAAGGATTATTGATGAGTGAGCTGTGGTCAGTGATGAGTTCACATGATCAGTTGTTTCAGGTGAGTCTTACCTTCTGTGATCCAGAGGACGCGCTGCGTTTAACGGACGAGCGTTTGAAGGATCCGTTCGACACTCTCCTGCCTCTGCTGTCCATGGTCATCCTCTGGTGTCTCCTCTGTCCTCTAGTATCTCCTCGGTCCTCTCCAGTGTGTGTCTTGCAGCCTGTGATGCGTTCAGGCGTCTGTGGGAGACAGAGGACAGAGGGAGACCCGTCCTCTCTCTGTAATCAGGATTAGTGGACGCTGCAGATTAAATAAATGGTGATTGAAGGTAAATCTGAGCGTTGTTTCACCTGCTGGAGCCAGGGGGCGCTCACAGTCACACAGTTTAACCACAGGTGTCACAACGCAGTCTTTTCTTCTCATGTTCACTTTGACTTTTTAGCAGTTTGGTAGTTTGATACCTGGTTCCTATGTGTGTGTGTTTTTACATGTTATTCATTTAAAAAACAGTCTGAAATAAAATGTGATGTCTGCATCTACACTGTAAAAGCACTTTACAATTTCATATAATTACAGTCTCAACAATGTAACATCATAGTGTGCAACAATAAACTGACCAATGCAAACAAAATAACATACATTACATTAAATGTCACTTCACGCTTTTATCCAAAGCAACTCACAATGGAATTGAGTACAATCAGCCAGGGGTGGAATCGAACATGTGACCATGATGTCTAATCTGGCTAATTGTACTTGATTCCATTGTAAGTCGCTTTGGATAAAAGCGTCTGCTAAATGACATGTAATGTAATGTAATGTAATGTCTTTCACACACAGGGTACCAGTCTTAACCACTGAGCCACTCCACCATATACGCGTACGCTCTTTGTATGAAGAGTCTGCGTCTGAAGCTGCTGCTTCAAACAAAAAGGGGGGTGAGTGACTAAAGAAGGGGAAAGGGGATCAGGTGTTGACAATCAGGGAGTGATACCAGGTGCAAACACTCAAGGTAATTAGACAGGACAAGGTAGACGAAGTGCAGACCCACAGGAAATCCTAAAACCTCACCAAAATAAAACAGGAAATGACAAAAACGTGACTCCCAAAACAAAACATAACTAACAAATTTGCAGACGTGTAACAGTAACTGGTGCTGGGTGCCGAACTGAGATCGCTGGTCTGAAAGCACGTCCTTTGAGATGCCGTGGTTACGGACCACCTCGTGGAGAAGGATGATTTCCGTTTCCTTTGCTGAGGGAAGCTTGGGGAGCGCCACGAAATGGACCATCTTGGAAAACCGGTCTACCACCGTCAGGATGGTGGTGTTGCCCTTTGACGCTGGTAGACCGGTGACGAAGTCCAAGGCTATGTCTGCCCAGGGTCGGCTGGGCGTCGGTAGAGGTTGGAGCAGCCCCTGAGGAGGCCGGACTGTCGTGTGAATTAATAGTCACTCGGATCACATCAGATCTGTGCGATGACTGATCTCAAATAGTTTGTGTCCATTTAACGCATTGGCCGTGATTGGTGCAGGAAGCTGAACACAGTTCAGCATGAGACATCGGCATTGGACCAGAGTGGAGTCTATAAAGTTCTCTTCAGCCCCGGAGTCAACTAAAATGTCTACCTGACGCATAGTCTCTCCCACTCCCACAGTAATGCTGGTGAGTCTGCGTGTTATGTGTCCCGGTAAATAGTGTCCACTCAGGGTGGTGGTGCGTGACGTGCCTACCGGGCTTGAAGCTCTTTGGTGTCCCAGTTGTCCGCAGTGGAAACATCGCTCCTCCCGTTGGCGGCGCCGACGTTCCTCCGGAGCAAGTCGGGTACGGCCGAGCTGCAAGGGCTCGCCCGGCTCAGCGGAGGGCAGGGACTCATGGAGTAGTGTCGGAACTGGGGGCGACAATCTGGGGGCTATCCATGGGGATCTATGACCACGTGCTCCTGTCTCCTCTCCTTCTCCCGCTCTCGAAGCTGGAAACCCAACCGGATCGCCAGGTCGATCAACGGGTCCAGATCGGGAGGACTTTCGAGGGGCGCCAGAGTGTCCTTGATAGCAGCGGACAAGCCTCGGTGAAAAGAGTGTTGCAGTGCCGCGTCATTCCACTCCAACGCCGCTGCTGCTGCTGCTCGGAACTTGATGACGTATTCGCCAACACTGTCACGGTTCTGGTGCAGGTTATCCAGGGCTCAGGCCACCTCCATGGCCAGAAAAGTGGTGTTGAAAACCTTCTGGAGAGCTGAAAACAACTCTTCCGCCATGCGGGAGGCAGGTGCATGTCGATCCATTACCTCTGCGGCCCGTGAGATGAGACACAATGAAGGCTTCTTTGTTCAGTTCGGAGCTATAAGTCTGTGGCATTAACTTGAAATGCAGCCTGCACTGATGGATGAAAGGATGACACTCACCCGACGACCCAGAGAACTTGTCGGGGAGCCCATTCGCTGAATGGCAGAAAGTTGAGTGTTGTTCACCGCGGGTTGCATCGATGGCGGGGAAACAGCTGACGATCGGCGACGAGGGGACAGGTCCCAGGTGAGTGAATATTTGCTGAATGTTCTGTGACATCTGAAGAATCTGTGTATGGACGCTGTCTTGATCCACTCATCTTCGGTCAACTAGCTGCTGAACTGTTAGATTCAGCACCGCCAGGTTCTGATCATGTTCAAACAACCGTCCCTCCTGGTGCTGATAGCGTCCTTCATGGCGTGGGTCTCGGCTGAATCCATTTATAGTCAGTGCGTACTGTCAGGAGTAGTACCACAGAGCTTGTATCCAAAATGCATGAGACTGAGTCAGATACATAAACTCAAAATGAGGCTTTATTGCTCTCTCAAAAACATGAACAAAGAAGAATGCCGAAGGCAAGAGAAAACGGCAAAGAAAACCCTATAACCAGAAAACAAAAACTAGATCAACATGGATCTTGACTCTAAACATGGAAACATAAACTAGATCAACTTGATTCTAAACTCTCTAAGCATGAGCAATGTAATGAGGAACATGGAGACAAAAAAACACACTGACAAAGGGCAGTGAGTGACTAAAGAATGGGAAAGGGGACCAGGTGCTGACAATCAGGGAGTGATACCAGGTGCAAACACTTGAGGTAATTAGACAGGACAAGGACAAGGTAGTCGAAGTGCAGACCCACAGGAAATCCTAAAACCTCACCAAAATAAAACAGGAAATGACAAATATGTGACACCCAAAACAAAACATAACTAACAAATTTGCAGACGTGTAACATATTCACAAACTCTGTTCATTAAATATAGTTTTAACATAAACACATTTACTGAATTGTGAGGAAAAACCACAAAGATGATGTCATCAAACATAAGGACTGACAGGTGGTGCCTGGATTCAGATGAGATGTGGCAGGACCAGGTCCTTGTGTCAGACAGCTCCAGTCATTATAGAAGGTGTACAGTGCCCTCTAGTGTTCACTTTGTCTTATAACACATGAATGACATGATCTATCGAGGAGGTGTGGCCAAATGTCACTGAGAACCATCACACACCTGAGACACGTGGGTCAGTGAGGACAGATCACATGACCTCAGAGAAACTGGGTTTTTACTTCCTGTTAAAAACGTCCTGTTAAATGACATGAATCGAAAAGTGCTGCAGCCTGAAGACAAGCAGACAGACAGGCAGACATACATACAGACAGGCAGAGGGGGGAGCAGAAAGAGTTGCGTAACGTGTAGCGTGAGTAATGTGTTAGCTTAGCATTAGTCCCAGGAGAGTAGTTAGCTTAGAATTAGCCCCAGGAGAGCAGTTAGCTTAGCATTAGCCTCAGGAAAGTAGTTAGCTTAGCATTAGCTCCAGGAGAGTAGTTAGCTTAGCATAAGGCCTCAGGTCACAGAAGTATCTGAGATGTCTCAGTGTCACTGACACATGTTTGAGTTGATCACATGATCACATGATCACACACACACAGCTGCCTCCTTATTTCTCTCCCTTCATCTTGGACTCGTATGTCCCGGCGTTCTTATACGCTCCCACGTAGCCAGTGTTCTCCACAAGCTCTTCACGGCCCTTGCGACCTTTGCCCCGGCCACTGTCATCAAAACGCTCCTTGTGTGATCCGGTGTAGCGGGATGTGTCTGTGAGACGGTCCACGGCCCCCTTCTTTGCCACTTTCTGATGAAAACCCAAAAGAACAGGTAAATGAAATCTGCTCATGTCACACAGGTGTGAACAGTCATGCAGGTGTGAACAGTCGTACAGGTGTGAACAGTTATGCAGGTGTGAACAAGCATACAGGTGTGAACAGTCGTGCAGATGTGAACAGTCGTGCAGGTAGTCATACAGGTGTGAACAGTTGTGCAGGTGTGACCAATCGTGAACAGTCATGCAGGTGTGAAATAGTCTGTGAACAGTTGTAGGAAGTCATACAGGTGTGAACAGTCGTGGAACAGTTGTGCAGGTAACAGTTGTGCAGGTAGTCATACAGGTGTGAACAATCTTGCGGGTGTGAACAGTTGTGCGGGTGTGAATAGTCGCAGGTAGTCATACAGGTGTGAACAGTTGTGCAGGTGTGAACAATCTTGCAGGTGTGAGCAAGTTGTGCAGGTGTGAACAGTGAACAGGTGAACAGCGTGAATAGTTGTACAGGTGTGAACAGTGCACAGCCATGCAGGTGTGAACAGTCGCAAGTGTGAACAGTTGTGCAGGTTTTGAACAGCCAGGTGTGAACAGTCGTGCAGGTGTGAGCGGTCATACATGTGTGAACAGTCATGCAGGTTTGAACAGTCGCAGGTGTGAACGGTCGACAGGTGTGAACAGTCAGGTGTGGACAGTTGTGCAGGTGTGAACAGTCATGCAGGTGTGAACAGTCGACAGGTGTGAACAGTCGCAGGTGTGAACAGTTGTGCGGTGTGAAGTCGTACAGGTGTGGACAGTCGCACAGGTGTGAACAGTGCGTGCAGGTGTGGACATCAGGTGTGAACAGTCCGGGTGTGGACAGTTGTGCAGGGTGTGAACAGTCATGCAGGTGTGAACACGGGTGAACAACGCGGCAGGTTTGAACAGTCGTACGGTGTGAACAGTTGTGCAGGTGTGAACAGTCGCACAGGTGTGAACAGTCGTACAGGTGTGGACAGTCGTACAGGTGTGAACAGTCGTGCAGGTGTGGACAGTCGTGCAGGTGTGAACAGTAGTTCTGATCAGATCCATTAGGGCCAGGACTGAACCTGAAACATGAAGCTCAGGTTTCAGGTCAGAGTTTGTGTCAGTTTTCACAGATTGTGTTCAGGTTGTGTATCATGTGACGAACACTGTCACACAAACAGGTCTCACCGTCACACCCATATTGGTGGGCCCGCCCCCTTCCACCAGCTTGTAAATAGACTCCAGTGCCTCCTCTTTACTTTGACCTTTGAACCTCTTTGGCGCGAGCTCCTGCAGAGCTTTTTGAAACTCCTCATATGTGATGACCCGAGACGTCTTCTGTCTGCACACACACACACACCATCAGAGCGCCCCCTGCTGGGCCCTACCACAGTTTAAGTCTACAATATCTGTGTCACATGATCACAGACTTTTCCAACAGGAAACTGAAGTTTGTAAACCACTCCCACACCACAGTCCAGGAGAGGAGCAGCAGTTTCCTGTTGGAACAGAATGGGACTGGTTCCTGGTGTGGTCCTGGTTTCCCAGGTGTGAACACTCACTTGACTTTAGAGAAGATGATGTCGACGTCGGTGCCGGTGACGTTCTTGCCGTCGATGATCTTACAGTCTTTGCACAGTTTGTTCCAGTTCTTCCCGTTCAGCTCCTCCCCCGTCGCCTTCATGTCTCCATGAACGGCAAACTTCTTAAAAGCTGCGAGGACCAGGTCCAGGTCTAGGTCCGAGCTCTGCGCCATGATCTGCAACACAGTGTGTGTGTGAGTCTGTCCTCACCTGCACACACATCTGTGCTCTATACTTATCAATCAATCAATCTATCTATCAGTTAGTTAGATAGAAATGAGCAGTGTCTTACCTGATCTGTCTGTCCTCTGTCTCTCTCTGCAGCAGCTCAACTGAGCTCTGAAGTGCAGAGGACTTGTTGTCATGTGTTTATTCCATCGCCATGACGACATTCAGAGTGACTAACAGTGGGCAATAAAACAAGAGAGGGAGAAGTGGGCGCGGGGGGTGTGCCAGGATCCATGTGACCTCAGATGACATCATTTGAATAATTCAGTTTGTGCGTGTGTGACATCACTGTCATGTGACTGATGGACAAAAACATTCAGGGTTACACTGACCTCTGACCTCAGATTAACTGCTGCGATATCACTTCTGGGTGTGGCCACGTGTGTGTGTGTGTTCTGTCATAAACACTGACCTTGTCCGGACCAGTCATCCTCATGGAGACCAAAACCTGGTCCTAATGAGGCAAATCCTCATTTATGAGTAACTGGTAAAGTTTAGAACTAAGATTGAATGGTAGTTAGTGTTAGTCATTTCCTGGTTATAGTTAAGGTTAGTGATAAGAGTGTGTGTGTGAGAGTGACGCAGGAAATGACCTCATGTCAGTGAACAGGAAGCAGCTGTGAGTGTGGGAGGAGTTCAGAATGACATCATGTTGTTGAGTGCGGGGTCTCTGGGGAGGAAGTCACATGATGACGCACACACACACTTCTCATTACCGCTCTGTTATGTTGTCATTATTCGTTGCCAGGGCAACCCCTCTACACAGCAGGGAGGGAGGATGACATGCAACCACACACACACACACTAACAGACTCAACCATCATCTGCCTGTAGGGGGAGCTCCAGACTGATCAATGAAAATCATTTTTATTGATTAAAAAAAACATGAAGTTGTTCTGTATGAAGAAGTGATGACATCACGTCAAGTAAATAAATAAACACAATGGACGAGCGTAGCGTAAACAGGTTTGTCGTGTGGGTTTTAGTCCGAACGCTGGGATTGAGTGCGTTATTGTTTAGAAGCTGTCATCACACACAAATCATGGAAATGAGATTAGGAGATTACACGTGTCCAACTGATCACAGAGCTCATAAACAGTGAGGTCACGGTGCACGGTGTCTCTAACGTGACCCTTTTTCGTTGTGTCTCTGCCCGGCTTCTGTCATGTGAAACAGGCCTTGCAGGGTGTGGAAGTGAGAGGGTCTCATTGGATCCATACTGACGCTCTGTTTGATGCTAGCGCTGCTTACAGTACCCTGTGCAGTGTAGCGTACAAGCGTGAGCGCAGTGACAGCTTTCGGCCCGAGTACGTGGACGTAATAATGACAACTGTTGCACTCTGTTGGCGCCCGCTGCTCTCGGGGGGCTCTGTGGTTTCCATTATACATTTATGGTTTCCATTAGCTCCGACTGCAACGGATTGAGCGGCTGGCACAGAGACCGACTTCAACCCTGGCTGAACTCTGACATACACCTTGGAAAGTGAGCAGTGTCACCTCAAACTCTATCACACAAGCAGGCACCAACATGTGCTTGCTAAATAAGGCTAGCAGTTTAGAAATAGTGCACAAAGCGACAACACGCGTAACTCGTGTATGACGAGTTATACTTTGTGTAAACTTACCTTTGTTTAGCTCGTAATCTTGGCTTTACCTTCGTGTAAGACAACTTTAAGTTTCACTTAATCATAAGGTTTTATGATCAATTGTTAAAAGTTCCTTTACAAATAGCTGCATTTATGTGGATTATTATGAGTAATTTCATGTTAATTTAAAGCACATATTAGCAGAGCATAGCCACCTTGCTACACCTAGCGCTAATGTGACTCATAATTTTATTTTTAGAACACATTAAATATTGAAATTCTTCCTTTCAGAAATATGTAAGGAAATGTTAGATTTTTAAGTTATTTAAGTTGTTTTTTTAGCAGCATTCCAAATGTTGGGAACGCACGACTTAGACGATGATTCGTACAGGAAGTGACATCACTGACGTAAGGATTAGAGCAGTATTAAACTGTTGCTGATGTTTGAGCCCTTCGTTTGTTCATCATGACTGCATGCTGTGTACATGTAAATGCATGCTGTGTAAATTCCCTTTTGCATTGAATGTGATTGTGTCTGTCACTTGTTTATTTGTCGTGGGTGTCAAGTTTGGTTTTCTTGTGTTGAGAAAAACAAAAAACTAACTAAAGACCTTGAGTTACTCTATATATTGTTTTTTTTTCTTCTTTTTTCTAAAATGTATTGTTAGGCTTTCTGCTTTCGTTTTGTGAAATTTCACTTCACGTTCGACGTGAACTCACAGTTTTAAAATCCGGACCAGAAACCTGACTGTTTTTTTCTTTTATTTTGTGTTTTTGAACCTCAACCCTGAGCCAGATATGTTAAATACCGTCTCTCTGACATTCATTTGTTGCCACGGTTACTGCCTATTTTCCCTAAATACTCATATGCGCAGTGTAAATAACACTTAATACCCACCGTTCAGCCAGCGTGACCAAACCTGAGTTGCACATGCCAGCCTGATTATTTTGGTCGGCGGTCAAACTGCGAAGACTCATCTGTGTTATCCTTTTCCTAAACCCTCTTTTTTCTTTTTTCAGCCAGACAATTATTCCAGGATTAAATTAGCTGTCCCTCTTTGCGGACAGGATTTACGGTAGAGGAAGTTCAAATTTAATGACGTCTATTACGTGAAACATAATTTCACGGGAACATTTTCTGTCTTAAAATCAAATTATTCGTCGGATCACTGGGAAAAAAACCCCAACAAGAATAATAAATCCCCTCTGTTGCACTACATTTGTTTCTGTGTGTGAACTGAACTATACGCACACATAGGAATGAGCTGATATTATACTATCAGTATTGGTATTAGGCCAAAATCAACTGATTGGATTTCTTTACTAAAAACAGGAAACATGTTGTAAAGTGAGATGTTCACATTTGGAACATTGTGGACTTTTAAACGGCTAGTCAAAAGGCTAGTACACGTGAGAACAATTTTTGGATAATCCGCAAAAGATTTGTAACGTGGTGGCTTTTTATCTGCAAAAAATGGTTTTCCAAAGTGAAACTTTGACTTTTTGGAAAACGATGATTTTATAGCCCCGCCTCTTGCGTCGCTAGCTTAACGCACACGCTCCGCATCGTTCTCTCGGTTTTTGGTGTATTTCTGTGGCAGCATAACAGCGCCACATACAGGCCTGACACTACACTACAGCGTTTAGAGTCGTGTGGGGTGATTGTATGTGTAGAAGACATTTTCTTGCCATGTTTACGGAAAAAAAACTAAAATATTGTCTGGGGAAAGTTCTGTTTCCGTGTGGATAAGGCCAGAGCGAGGTGGTAAACGCATCAGTGGTCCTCTTTAACTTGTGTTTTTATTAACCGCTGAGTTGTTTAAAAGACTGATATCCACGCTGGTCGATGCTCAAGGTCGAACACAAATCCCCAGTCTGACATCCATAATCAAACTTTAAAGCCACACAAGCCAAATAATAAACTTAATGAGCGCTCGTACTCGGAGAAGGGCATCTGGATAGCGAGGAGAGGAAAACATGACTGATGTTTTTCATCTCGCGAAACGAGAGACGCCTTGTGCCAGATACTGCCGGCTGCCCACAGACATCTCAGCTCATCAGCTTGTAAGACCACACGGTTCCTGTTGCTCGACTCTGGCCAGCCGTGCAATTACGTCCGCTCGTTAGATTCTCCTTAAAGAGGACAGGGGCGACATCTGCGAAGACCATTACGACCTGCGACGTCCACAAGCTGCCGTTCCTTCAATGTGTCGCCTCGCTTCTGCCAAGTCTGCTTCACTTTAGCCGCGACTGCTCCATCTGGTGCAGGACAGCCGAGACGCTCGGCGATCCCAGCTGCGGTTCTCCTCGAAAAACACACCAAAAAAAACGTCTCTGTTTCTTTTTAAACCTGTCAGACGGAGTCAGACTCCAGCAATGCTCCATGGACGTCGACTGTTATGGGTCAACGTGTTAGCCAGAACTTCCCTTTCTGAGTATAACAGCACGATAACGCACTGAGGGAAACCTGTCATAACAAATCACGTCTGATGATAAGACGTTAGGCCATGAACAAATGTGACTTCTTTATAATTCCGGGAGAGTAACCTCATACCCGCTCAGCCGTCCAGTGCCCAGGCGCTCGGGGAATGAATTGCTTCAATTGTCTCTTGGCATAAATAGTGGATGAGGCCGGTGTCACTGCACAGATTGCTTTACGGGTCCAGAGGGTAATTAGAGTGTCCACATTAATCCGTGACAATATTAGACCGGGCTGGAATCCACTCAGCATGTCTGGAAACAGACCTGGTGACATGTTACTGCAGAGGGTCCTAAATCCTCTTGATTAGTTTCTAATCTGGGAGATACTGTGTAATGCGGATGGTTACTGATTAGGGATGAGCTGATACAATACTCGGTATCGGTCCAATTCTGGTCAAAACCACTGGATCGGATATATAGACAGGCAGTGGATATCTGTGCTAAGAGCTGCTTTTGGAGAGTTGGAAGTAGCAGGATTACCCGGCTAATCTCAGCTGTCTGCATACCCCCGAAAAAAACAGAGAGCTGATCTTCAGGAGTTTGTTGAAGGCAACTGGAAATGCTGAAGAAAGATTCGAGAAACTTAAGTCCAGTTGCCCACAACTAGCTGCTGGAGACGACTCTGACCCGGATAACAAGAAGAACCTCCACAGAAATGTTTCTACCAGCGTTTTGTCCATTTTCTTTCTTTTTACTTCACTTTACTTTAATCAAAGTTGGGTAACTTGATTGTTCAAACTAGAGACAAAATCCAGAAGGTTCTATGACCAAAATATGTCTGCACTTCCACAAAAATGTAAGGAAACGAAAGTGTTCAAGAGATCACAGACGTCCGCCAAGGCTTCAACACTTTGTCACGTGTGTTTTGCAAACCAGCACCTGAATCTTTTTACATTTTCATCCACTGGATCAAGAAGAACCTTCTGGATCTGTATAGAACTTTACCTTCTTATAGCTATTACCGTCTTACATAAACTTGACTATGTTGTTATTGTTATTGTTACTGTAATCCAGATCAGAATTAAATTTAGTCTGATGGTAGACTAAGTCTAATCCTGCATACACATACCAAGTTTTGTTCAAATCCGAGAGATTGAAATTTCTTGAAAATACTGTAATAGATTCTTACTATAAATGCAATGGGAACATATTTGGGTGATTGGCGACCCATCACAAGAAATTCAGATTGATCCGTCAAAAACTGTGGACCGGGAACTTCCAGATAAACCCACTGCACATGAACGCTGAACCCAGAGGGCTCTGTCTGTTCTGCATCTAACATGGAGCGTAAGTGAGCCTTTGGTCTCGTTAAAAATCTTAATAAGAAGCGCGTCATAGCTGCAAAAAACCCGTTAATCCAAGTCTTGATCGTTTTCTTGCCTTTGGTGCAATCAGAGGACAAACAGGGTCAACTTCAAAAAAACACTGATCTGGCCCGGTATTTCCCTGCTGCTGTAATCATCCCCTCTGACTGAGCCCTCAAATCCTGCCAAGGATCTGTCAGAGACTCTGAGGTCCTGTTTAGAATTTGTGTCAACCACAGGCCCTTTCACATCACTTTGAAAGTTTTAAGTAATGTTCTGTGTAAAAAAGTGCAAGCATATTGATGTACATGTCTTTGTCAACATCCATCGGGCTCACAGAGGGGGCGGTTTGGCCGAGGGGACGGTTTTCTTCTATTGAGAACGGATGACGGAGCCCACGACCACTGTGGGCTCTGTGATTGTATCTGATTT
>NC_058027.1:26817647-26907803 GCF_019176455.1 Solea senegalensis | reverse complement strand
ACACATGAATGATTGACGAGCAGCTGCAGCTGTTCTCAGGGTGAAGCCGAGGATTGTGGGATTAAATAAAGAACAATCTGGACTAAGCTGCAATTTGGGGTCAAAGGTAAAACCTGTGTCATTATGGTAAAGTGACAGTGAACAGGTCTCATGCAGAGGTCACGTGACCACGAGGGAAGTCATGTGACCTACCAGGGCTTTCTTCTTCATGCACTCCATCACCATGAGGAAGATCTGCTGCGCCTGACTGCGGCTGTAGTTGAACGTTTTCTGGACGGTGACAAGCAGCTGATCTTTGACCCCGTCACTCACCGACCTGAGAGACAGAGCTGAGTGTGAGTGCCCCCTGCTGCCTCGCGTGTGTCGGTGCTGCCTCGCGTGTGTCGGTGTTGTGGTGTCTGCCTCGCGTGTGTCGGTGCTGCCTCGCGTGTGTCGGTGTTGTGGTGTCTGCCCCGCGTGTGTCGGTGCTGCCTCGCGTGGTCGGCGTGTGTCATGTCCTCACCCGTCCTCCTCACAGTATCTGTGAGCAAAGGAAATGATGTCAGAGGCTCGACCGCTGCCATCACAGACCACGACGGGGACCGGAGGCTCCTCCTTCAGACTCTCCATGACAATGGAGATCACGTTAGGACCTCCCTCCAGGATCAGACACACAACAGGGACACCCTGACCCAGACCTGCAACACACACACATACAAAAACCCCACAGGTCACATGACACGGTTCTGTTTCTACATGCTGGGTTCTCTGTGGAGAGAAACATCAGAACTCCTCCCACAGAGCAAGCCACATGACTCACGTGTGTTAATCTTCTGCAGAGCGATGTGTTTCTCCAGCTGGCGGCGGAGGCGGACCTCAGCGCCATACTTCCCGCTGGTGCCGTTGTCAGACAGGATGAAGTGGGAGTGGCTACTGTTCAGCACAGACAGCTTACTGAGTGGATTAGACATAGTCTGGTAGGGTCTGATCACCTGGAACACAGAATCTAGTTCAGTCCAGTCTGGTTCAGTTCAGTTCAATTCGGTTCAGTTCAGTCTTGCTTACGTCTCTGCCGATCAGGTCTTCCCTGTTCTCGATGATCCCCCACGGTGCGATGCCGATGGCGCACACTTTCCCTCTAGACTTTGATGAATGATCCTTCAGAGCGTCTCCGACATGTCGGATCACTCCTGAAACAGGAGGGACGTGGATCTCATGAAAAGACTGGCGTGTTGTACCTGAAGTGTCCAGTAGGAGGGCTCGTACCTGTGCTGACTCCACCTGTGAAGATCCAGGCTCCCGTGGTGACAGCGGCTTTGATGAGTCCTTTTCCAAACACCTGCTTGAGTTTGGGCGGTAGGTCAAAGTTCTGGAGGCCTCCGTGGACAGAGATGAGGAGCGTGGGCAGCTCCAGCTGCCAGTCCTTCACCATCATGTGCAGCAGGGAGTCCGGCCTCGAGTCATAGGAGACCCGGATGTACTGAGGAGGAGGAGAGAGGGGGCGTGGTCAGAGACAGACACCCCTGCTTCATTCAAACATCACATCTGCTGTTGCCATGGTACCATGGCCTTGTTGACATGTCCTCCACCCTGGAACTCTATGACTCCGTAGGCGTCAGTGGGTGAAGTGTGGGTGTGTTTGAGGGGCGTCCACCTCTCTGCAGGCGTGGCCAGTAGAGCTCCGCCCCCTTCATCTTTGACCACTGGAGAGATGGAGGCGTGTTGGACCAGGAGCTGACCACAACTACACCTGAGTGACGACAACAACAACAACAATAATGACCACAACTACAACAAAATAAAACAAGACACACACACTGTGAGTGTCTATGTGCGCACGTGTGTGTGAGAGCGTGTACCTGCTGGTGTCTTTGCTGGGAATGAAATGGACACAGTCTCTCTTCACAAATGTCCTCTCGATCCAGACTCTGTGGACCTGAGGACAAACAGTGAGGTTGTGTCATGTGATCACATTTGACACGATGAGGCGGCCATGTTGGCTTCAGAGAGTATGAAAGTTGAGCTTTTGTTCATGTCGCTTATCTGTTTAATTACTCAGAGAGTGAGCTTTACATTTCTGTATGCATTAATCCTTTAATCCCAAACACACAAGAGATTAAATCTGTAAAGTGATTGTAGTCCTAATCTACAGAGTCTACTTCTACAATGATTCTGTGGATGAAGACACAAAGATACTGCTATGTTTAAAGGGATCCAATCTTTACGTTACATTGACATGTCATTTAGCAAACGCTTTTATCCAAAGCGATTTACAAAAGTGCATTTAAACATTTGGGTACAAATAAGAGCTAGAAGTAAGTAAGAGCTTCAAGTAAACCAAACTATGAAGTGCTAGTCACGTGATCGCGTCTTTATCTGCGTCACATGATCACGTCTTTATCTACGTCACGTGATCGCGTCTTTATCTGCGTCACGTGATCGCGTCTTTATCTGCGTCACGTGATCGCGTCTTTATCTGCGTCACGTGATCTCGTCTTTATTTGTGTCGCACGGTCGCGTCTTCGCCTGCGTCGCACGATCGCGTTTTCATCTGCGTCGCACGATCGCGTCTCTATCTGCGTCACATTACCTCGTCTTTATCTACGTCAAATGATCACGTCTTTATCTGTGAGACAGACTTTTGTAAACCTCTCACTCTCCCACACCACAGTCCTCACAGTTGTTGATCCACTGTTGCCTGATCAAATGCCTTATTTTGTCACTTGTCACACACACACACACACACACTTTAACGTGCAACAGATTACAGTGAGAACTACAAGAATCTGGATTATCTGGTTATATTAGATTATTTTTGTTTCACTCTTTAATTTTGAACAGACAGGAAGTGGAAATCAGAAGCAGCCAAGGATTATTGATGAGTGAGCTGTGGTCAGTGATGAGTTCACATGATCAGTTGTTTCAGGTGAGTCTTACCTTCTGTGATCCAGAGGACGCGCTGCGTTTAACGGACGAGCGTTTGAAGGATCCGTTCGACACTCTCCTGCCTCTGCTGTCCATGGTCATCCTCTGGTGTCTCCTCTGTCCTCTAGTATCTCCTAGGTCCTCTCCAGTGTGTGTCTTGCAGCCTGTGATGCGTTCAGGCGTCTGTGGGAGACAGAGGACAGAGGGAGACCCGTCCTCTCTCTGTAATCAGGATTAGTGGACGCTGCAGATTAAATAAATGGTGATTGAAGGTAAATCTGAGCGTTGTTTCACCTGCTGGAGCCAGGGGGCGCTCACAGTCACACAGTTTAACCACAGGTGTCACATAACGCAGTCTTTTCTTCTCATGTTCACTTTGACTTTTTAGCAGTTTGGTAGTTTGATACCTGGTTCCTATGTGTGTGTGTTTTTACATGTTATTCATTTAAAAAACAGTCTGAAATAAAATGTGATGTCTGCATCTACACTGTAAAAGCACTTTACAATTTCATATAATTACAGTCTCAACAATGTAACATCATAGTGTGCAACAATAAACTGACCAATGCAAACAAAATAACATACATTACATTAAATGTCACTTCACGCTTTTATCCAAAGCAACTCACAATGGAATTGAGTACAATCAGCCAGGGGTGGAATCGAACATGCGACCATGATGTCTAATCTGGCTAATTGTACTTGATTCCATTGTAAGTCGCTTTGGATAAAAGCGTCTGCTAAATGACATGTAATGTAATGTAATGTAATGTCTTTCACACACAGGGTACCAGTCTTAACCACTGAGCCACTCCACCATATACGCGTACGCTCTTTGTATGAAGAGTCTGCGTCTGAAGCTGCTGCTTCAAACAAAAAGGGGGGTGAGTGACTAAAGAAGGGGAAAGGGGATCAGGTGTTGACAATCAGGGAGTGATACCAGGTGCAAACACTCAAGGTAATTAGACAGGACAAGGTAGACGAAGTGCAGACCCACAGGAAATCCTAAAACCTCACCAAAATAAAACAGGAAATGACAAAAACGTGACTCCCAAAACAAAACATAACTAACAAATTTGCAGACGTGTAACAGTAACTGGTGCTGGGTGCCGAACTGAGATCGCTGGTCTGAAAGCACGTCCTTTGAGATGCCGTGGTTACGGACCACCTCGTGGAGAAGGATGATTTCCGTTTCCTTTGCTGAGGGAAGCTTGGGGAGCGCCACGAAATGGACCATCTTGGAAAACCGGTCTACCACCGTCAGGATGGTGGTGTTGCCCTTTGACGCTGGTAGACCGGTGACGAAGTCCAAGGCTATGTCTGCCCAGGGTCGGCTGGGCGTCGGTAGAGGTTGGAGCAGCCCCTGAGGAGGCCGGACTGTCGTGTGAATTAATAGTCACTCGGATCACATCAGATCTGTGCGATGACTGATCTCAAATAGTTTGTGTCCATTTAACGCATTGGCCGTGATTGGTGCAGGAAGCTGAACACAGTTCAGCATGAGACATCGGCATTGGACCAGAGTGGAGTCTATAAAGTTCTCTTCAGCCCCGGAGTCAACTAAAATGTCTACCTGACGCATAGTCTCTCCCACTCCCACAGTAATGCTGGTGAGTCTGCGTGTTATGTGTCCCGGTAAATAGTGTCCACTCAGGGTGGTGGTGCGTGACGTGCCTACCGGGCTTGAAGCTCTTTGGTGTCCCAGTTGTCCGCAGTGGAAACATCGCTCCTCCCGTTGGCGGCGCCGACGTTCCTCCGGAGCAAGTCGGGTACGGCCGAGCTGCAAGGGCTCGCCCGGCTCAGCGGAGGGCAGGGACTCATGGAGTAGTGTCGGAACTGGGGGCGACAATCTGGGGGCTATCCATGGGGATCTATGACCACGTGCTCCTGTCTCCTCTCCTTCTCCCGCTCTCGAAGCTGGAAACCCAACCGGATCGCCAGGTCGATCAACGGGTCCAGATCAGGAGGACTTTCGAGGGGCGCCAGAGTGTCCTTGATAGCAGCGGACAAGCCTCGGTGAAAAGAGTGTTGCAGTGCCGCGTCATTCCACTCCAACGTCGCTGCTGCTGCTGCTCGGAACTTGATGACGTATTCGCCAACACTGTCACGGTTCTGGTGCAGGTTATCCAGGGCTCAGGCCACCTCCATGGCCAGAAAAGTGGTGTTGAAAACCTTCCGGAGAGCTGAAAACAACTCTTCCGCCATGCGGGAGGCAGGTGCATGTCGATCCATTACCTCTGCGGCCCGTGAGATGAGACACAATGAAGGCTTCTTTGTTCAGTTCGGAGCTATAAGTCTGTGGCATTAACTTGAAATGCAGCCTGCACTGATGGATGAAAGGATGACACTCACCCGACGACCCAGAGAACTTGTCGGGGAGCCCAATCGCAGAATGGCAGAAAGTTGAGTGTTGTTCACCGCGGGTTGCATCGATGGCGGGGAAACAGCTGACGATCGGCGACGAGGGGACAGGTCCCAGGTGAGTGAATATTTGCTGAATGTTCTGTGACATCTGAAGAATCTGTGTATGGACGCTGCTGAACTGTTAGATTCAGCACCGCCAGGTTCTGATCATGTTCAAACAACCGTCCCTCCTGGTGCTGATAGCGTCCTTCATGGCGTGGGTCTCGGCTGAATCCATTTATAGTCAGTGCGTACTGTCAGGAGTAGTACCACAGAGCTTGTATCCAAAATGCATGAGACTGAGTCAGATACATAAACTCAAAATGAGGCTTTATTGCTCTCTCAAAAACATGAACAAAGAAGAATGCCGAAGGCAAGAGAAAACGGCAAAGAAAACCCTATAACCAGAAAACAAAAACTAGATCAACATGGATCTTGACTCTAAACATGGAAACATAAACTAGATCAACTTGATTCTAAACTCTCTAAGCATGAGCAATGTAATGAGGAACATGGAGACAAAAAAACACACTGACAAAGGGCAGTGAGTGACTAAAGAATGGGAAAGGGGACCAGGTGCTGACAATCAGGGAGTGATACCAGGTGCAAACACTCGAGGTAATTAGACAGGACAAGGACAAGGTAGTCGAAGTGCAGACCCACAGGAAATCCTAAAACCTCACCAAAATAAAACAGGAAATGACAAATATGTGACACCCAAAACAAAACATAACTAACAAATTTGCAGACGTGTAACATATTCACAAACTCTGTTCATTAAATATAGTTTTAACATAAACACATTTACTGAATTGTGGGGAAAAACCACAAAGATGATGTCATCAAACATAAGGACTGACAGGTGGTGCCTGGATTCAGATGAGATGTGGCAGGACCAGGTCCTTGTGTCAGACAGCTCCAGTCATTATAGAAGGTGTACAGTGCCCTCTAGTGTTCACTTTGTCTTATAACACATGAATGACATGATCTATCGAGGAGGTGTGGCCAAATGTCACTGAGAACCATCACACACCTGAGACACGTGGGTCAGTGAGGACAGATCACATGACCTCAGAGAAACTGGGTTTTTACTTCCTGTTAAAAACGTCCTGTTAAATGACATGAATCGAAAAGTGCTGCAGCCTGAAGACAAGCAGACAGACAGGCAGACATACATACAGACAGGCAGAGGGGGGGAGCAGAAAGAGTTGCGTAACGTGTAGCGTGAGTAATGTGTTAGCTTAGCATTAGTCCCAGGAGAGTAGTTAGCTTAGAATTAGCCCCAGGAGAGCAGTTAGCTTAGCATTAGCCTCAGGAGAGTAGTTAGCTTAGCATTAGCCCCAGGAGAGTAGTTAGCTTAGCATAAGGCCTCAGGTCACAGAAGTATCTGAGATGTCTCAGTGTCACTGACACATGTTTGAGTTGATCACATGATCACATGATCACACACACACAGCTGCCTCCTTATTTCTCTCCCTTCATCTTGGACTCGTATGTCCCGGCGTTCTTATACGCTCCCACGTAGCCAGTGTTCTCCACAATCTCTTCACGGCCCTTGCGACCTTTGCCCCGGCCACTGTCATCAAAACGCTCCTTGTGTGATCCGGTGTAGCGGGATGTGTCTGTGAGACGGTCCACGGCCCCCTTCTTTGCCACTTTCTGATGAAAACCCAAAAGAACAGGTAAATGAAATCTGCTCATGTCACACAGGTGTGAACAGTCATGCAGGTGTGAACAGTCGTACAGGTGTGAACAGTTATGCAGGTGTGAACAAGCATACAGGTGTGAACAGTCGTGCAGATGTGAACAGTCGTGCAGGTAGTCATACAGGTGTGAACAGTTGTGCAGGTGTGACCAATCGTGAACAGTCATGCAGGTGTGAACAGTGGGTAGGTGTGAACAGTTGTGCAGGTAGTCATACAGGTGTGAACAGTGGTGAACAGTTGTGCAGGTGTGAACAGTTGTGGGTAGTCATACAGGTGTGAACAATCTTGCAGGTGTGAACGGTTGGCAGTGTGGTGATGCGTGGGAGTCATACGGGTGTGAACAGTTGTGCGGGTGTGAACAATCTTGCAGGTGTGAGCAACACAGTGGTGAACAGTTGTGCGGGTGTGAACAGTGGGTGAATAGTTGTACAGTCATGCACAGCCATGCAGGTGTGAACAGTGGTGCAGAAGTGTGAACAGTTGTGCGGGTTTGAACAGCCAGGTGTGAACAGTGCAGGTGTGGCGGTCATACATGTGTGAACAGTCATGCGGGTTTGAACAGTGCGTGCAGGTGTGAACAGTGGTACAGTGTGAACAGTCAGGTGTGGACGGTTGTGCAGGTGTGAACAGTCATGCGTGTGAACGGTACGGGTGAACAGTCGTGCGGGTGTGAACAGTTGTGGGTGGTACATGGTGTGGACAGTCGTACGGGTGTGAACAGTGCGTTGCGAGGTGTGGACAGTGGTACAGGTGTGAACAGTCGGGTGTGGACGGTTGTGCGGGTGTGAACAGTCATGCGGGTGTGAAGTTCAGGTGTGAACAGCCGTGCAGGTTTGAACAATGCGTGCAGGTGTGAACAGTTGTTGACAGTGTGAACAGTGGTACAGGTGTGGACAGTCGTACAGGTGTGAACAGTCGTGCAGGTGTGGACAGTCGTGCAGGTGTGAACAGTCATGCAGGTGTGAACAGTAGTTCTGATCAGATCCATTAGGGCCAGGACTGAACCTGAAACATGAAGCTCAGGTTTCAGGTCAGAGTTTGTGTCAGTTTTCACAGATTGTGTTCAGGTTGTGTATCATGTGACGAACACTGTCACACAAACAGGTCTCACCGTCACACCCATATTGGTGGGCCCGCCCCCTTCCACCAGCTTGTAAATAGACTCCAGTGCCTCCTCTTTACTTTGACCTTTGAACCTCTTTGGCGCGAGCTCCTGCAGAGCTTTTTGAAACTCCTCATATGTGATGACCCGAGACGTCTTCTGTCTGCACACACACACACACCATCAGAGCGCCCCCTGCTGGGCCCTACCACAGTTTAAGTCTACAATATCTGCGTCACATGATCACAGACTTTTCCAACAGGAAACTGAAGTTTGTAAACCACTCCCACACCACAGTCCAGGAGAGGAGCAGCAGTTTCCTGTTGGAACAGAATGGGACTGGTTCCTGGTGTGGTCCTGGTTTCCCAGGTGTGAACACTCACTTGACTTTAGAGAAGATGATGTCGACGTCGGTGCCGGTGACGTTCTTGCCGTCGATGATCTTACAGTCTTTGCACAGTTTGTTCCAGTTCTTCCCGTTCAGCTCCTCCCCCGTCGCCTTCATGTCTCCATGAACGGCAAACTTCTTAAAAGCTGCGAGGACCAGGTCCAGGTCTAGGTCCGAGCTCTGCGCCATGATCTGCAACACAGTGTGTGTGTGAGTCTGTCCTCACCTGCACACACATCTGTGCTCTATACTTATCAATCAATCAATCTATCTATCAGTTAGTTAGATAGAAATGAGCAGTGTCTTACCTGATCTGTCTGTCCTCTGTCTCTCTCTGCAGCAGCTCAACTGAGCTCTGAAGTGCAGAGGACTTGTTGTCATGTGTTTATTCCATCGCCATGACGACATTCAGAGTGACTAACAGTGGGCAATAAAACAAGAGAGGGAGGGGGAGAGAGGGAGAAGTGGGCGCGGGGGGTGTGCCAGGATCCATGTGACCTCAGATGACATCATTTGAATAATTCAGTTTGTGCGTGTGTGACATCACTGTCATGTGACTGATGGACAAAAACATTCAGGGTTACACTGACCTCTGACCTCAGAGTAACTGCTGCGATATCACTTCTGGGTGTGGCCACATGTGTGTGTGTGTTCTGTCATAAACACTGACCTTGTCCGGACCAGTCATCCTCATGGAGACCAAAACCTGGTCCTAATGAGGCAAATCCTCATTTATGAGTAACTGGTAAAGTTTAGAACTAAGATTGAATGGTAGTTAGTGTTAGTCATTTCCTGGTTATAGTTAAGGTTAGTGATAAGAGTGTGTGTGTGAGAGTGACGCAGGAAATGACCTCATGTCAGTGAACAGGAAGCAGCTGTGAGTGTGGGAGGAGTTCAGAATGACATCATGTTGTTGAGTGCGGGGTCTCTGGGGAGGAAGTCACATGATGACGCACACACACACTTCTCATTACCGCTCTGTTATGTTGTCATTATTCGTTGCCAGGGCAACCCCTCTACACAGCAGGGAGGGAGGATGACATGCAACCACACACACACACACTAACAGACTCAACCATCATCTGCCTGTAGGGGGAGCTCCAGACTGATCAATGAAAATCATTTTTATTGATTAAAAAAAACATGAAGTTGTTCTGTATGAAGAAGTGATGACATCACGTCAAGTAAATAAATAAACACAACACACGTGTGATAGTAGAAAAACAAAGTTCAGGTCTTTGCTCTGGAGCCGGGTCTGGAGCTGGTCTGCCACCTGCTCGGACCAAGTCTTTGGTCCTGGGCCTCGCCGCTCGCCCGACTGACAAACACAGCAGGAAGATGAGTGGACATCATCTCAAACCTCAGCTCTGCTGTGTGTGAGGAGGAGGACAGTGGCGTCTTCCTCTTTGTCCTGGAGGGCAGGGGGGGCAAGGGGAACCCTGGTACCGCTCGCTGTGAAGATGCGGCCGTGTCACAGGCAGAAGTGGAGCCCAGTTTGGCCAACACCACCGGGATCTCCTCCAGAGACTCAGCCGAGTCTGAGTGGTACTCAGCAGGAGGGGCGGCGGCCTGGACGGGGCCTGTGGGCTGGACCAGGGCCAGGGGGGGCAGGGGGGCCCTCAGAGGGAACACTGGGACAGGAAGACGCTGAGCCACGGTGCCGAGGTCAGCTGCACAACAGACAACATGACACGGGTCTACTTCCTGTTGTTCAGACTGTGTGTGTGTGTGTGTGTGTGCGCGTACCTGGGGGCGGGGCTGCACTCTGACATCGTTCTCTCGTTTCCTCTGAAGTGATTTTACAAACTTTCTTCTTTTTCTGTCAAAATAAAAACAATTTAATCTCCAACTGACACTGGTGTGCGTGTGTGTGTGTGTGTGTGCAGGTATTACTAATGTTACACACTCACATTACAGGGACTTGTCTTCCTTACGGGGACAAAAATCAAGTCCCCACAACATAAATGACTATATTTCATGGTGAAGACATGTTTTAAGGTTACAGTAAAATAGATTAGCAAAAAAATCATTCACATTTGGAAAGAAGCACCAAAATTTGACTGAACGTATCTCTGGGGTCATTCTTTTGAAAAATCCCATTAGCCATGTACATTTCAAAATGGCGGACATTTTTAAAGATGACCGCCATATCCAACCGTCTTCCACATCAGAATTTCATCTTGCCAATTTCAGTGATTTTGGTGTCAAATGATAGGTAAAATGTCTAATTTATAAATCAGAAATCCTTTTTATATCTCTTCCTGCCATTTACTCTCTAAAATAATGTATAAAATATGCAAAAACACATCCCATTACATGTCATTTAGCAGACGCTTTTATCCAAAGCGACTTACGATGGAATTGAGTACAATCAGCCAGGGGTGGAGTCAAACTTGTGACCGTGATATCTTTCACACACAGGTCACCAGTCTTAACCACTGAGCCACTCCACCCCACCCCAAACACAACATTATTCCAGCAAAACGTGTATTACAAAAGTACAAAAATGGTCAATTTATTTGCTCATGAGGAGCTGAATCCTTTGCTTACTACTGTACATCAAACAATCTTATGAGCAAAGGTCTATAATGTGAATAAACCTTAACATTCTCCAATCAACAGTTGTGTTAGAGTATATAATCACCTAAACCATGCTCTAACTAACGTATGGAACAGAGCTTAATCTTCACATCTACTGTGCAAGTAAGATCAAAGCATTAGCATTTGCACCACGTTCGAATTTCCAACCACCCTTGGTCAGTTCTTGGCAACTTTCTGCAATAGGGGTGAGATCGGTCCAAAAGATCTGCCACAGATCTCCTTTCTTGGTCCAACTTTGTGTTTCTGGTCAACAAACTAATGATTGAGCCCATATGCAACCTGCCCGATACATGTTGGAGTAGAGCAGCTCGAGTAGGAGGGATGGCTTCTTATGGCCTCTGCTTCCGAGCAAACATGTCAAGCCTTGCATCATCAACACCATCAGCTCTACTGGATCCATCATACATCGTGACCACAAAGTTTTCCAATGTCTTCATGTCTTCGTTGCTACAAACGAGTCGATGTAAATGTCTCATCACTGACGCTCTCGTCAGCCGCGCTGTTTCAGACCAGAACCACACCCACAGAACACGGACTGTCTTGTGATTGGTCATCTACCTGGAAGCGACATCATTAGCACGACAGCTCTCAGACCCACAGCTCCCCCTCTGGAAAGACGGTTGCACCGCTAGCAATGAGAACATTGAGTAATGTCGTAATCTCTTACACATTTGATCCAGAGTCAGTGACACAGTGACAGTCTGCTGCAGGACGCCTTAGCTTGGATAACGTTGTGGTTACCGAGATGATAAACACACATGCAAATGAAACACCAGCGTAGCGTGTAGCTTAGCCTGTAGCCGGCTAAGTTTTTTTTATTAATCCCCTTAGGGAAAGTATTCCTCTGCATTTTGACCCATCCTAGAATTAGGAGCAGTGGGCTGCCACACTGAGTGGCGCCCGGGGAGCATTGGGGGTTGGGTACCTTGCTCAGGGGTACCCCAGCCCTTTTTGGCCGGGTGGGGATTTGAACCGGCGACCCTCCGGTTACAAGTCAAGTTCCCTTTCCCCTTGGCCACAGGCTGCCCTAAACGACAGAACAAGCACACAAAGACAGTTATATACGTATTGTTGGCACTGCTCCTTCCTTTCGGTGAAGTTTGGTGCTGTGTCCTGCTTTATATTGAAGAAGAAGAAGAACTTATCTCATTGTAGCTGCTGAGCGTATCGGTTGTACAACGAGAGTAGTTCTTCTTCTACGGTTGAAAATACGTCACCGGACTCTTGTGCCCGGACCCTAGTGCCCAGACTCTCGCAAGCATTTCAAAGCTTGAATTGGCGGCCATCTTGGAAAAAATGGCAGCCATCTTGATTTTTGTGTGGCTAATGGGTTTTAACAAAAGAACAATCCCCAAGGAGTATTTGTGCCAATTTTGGTACTTCTTTCCACTTTCCTGAAAAACTGCAATAATCTGCTCTACTATTAGGGTCAGGGTTAAGATTAGGATTAGGCCAGTACTAATTGTGGTTAACGTTAGAGTAAGTCTCCAGGAAATGAATGTAAATCAATGCAATGTCCCCTCAAGTCATGAATGTCCAACCGTGTGTATGTGTGTGTGAGCGTGTACCTGTGTGTGTGTAGAGATGGTGGGTGGAGTTTCTTCCTCCATGACAGGACTACACACACTCATCACTCTGCCATTGGCTAAGAACCTGAAAAACACACACAATTAATTTCACTTTGTAAAGTTTGTTTACTGCAGAGAAACCTGTGTCCATGAGTCCAGAATACTGTGTCAGGACCTGGTCAGTGTGTGTGTGTGTGTGTGTGAGACTCACTCTGCCTCCCCCTGCACAGACACAGTGGTCGGTTCCTCCACATTCACCTGTGGGTTGGTATAACCCAGACTCCCAGAATAATTCATGTCCTGAGGGGGGCAGCAGAGAGCACAGTCAGGACCACAGCACACACACGCACACGCACACGCACGCACACGCACACGCACGCACCGTCTCCTTCACTGATCCAGGTTTCCTCAAGTCTCTGTTGTCATGACGATGACGCTGTCGCACAATGTACTCATATGTACTGAGTCTGTTCCACACTGAGAGAGAGAGGACACATGTGAGTGCACTCACACATACATGTGACACGTGTGTGTGTGTGTGTGTGTGTGTGCTGCTCGTACTCAGGTATACATGGAAGCAGAGCAGGTGACACAGCAGCACCGACGACAACAGACCCAGCGCCATGGTAACGGCAGCCAGACACGGAATCACAGCAGCAGCTGATCTGAGCGGAGTCACAGGAAGGAAGAGGAACCACACACCTGTGTCGTTCCTCACTGACACACACACACACACACACACACACACACACACACACACATACAGGTGAGTCTCCTTACACCGCAGGTGAGAACACTGGAGGTCAGAGGTCAGATCTCACCTAGGAAGTGTTTGTCAGAGCGGAGTTTAGTCGGATCCACGAAGAACTCGATGAAGACGTAGGAGGAGACGACCAGAACCACACACACGCCCAAAAGGGCGGAGCCAACACTGTGGAGGAACAACCTGTACACAACACACATTAACAGGTTAAACAGTGGCCTGTTTCAGAAAGCAGGTTCAACAAACTCTGAGTTAACTTAACTCTAGGTTGAGCAACTCTGAGTTTTGTTAGTTCAGTTCACTCTGAGTTAAGTGTGTGTGTGTGTGAGAATGAAAAAAGCCATCATCAATGGAGCTCTGATACTAAGGCCGTTTCTCAATACTCAAGTTAGCAAGTATGTACTTGCTAACTTGGGAAGTATATACTTGAGAAGTAAGCTGGGAGTATATACTTGCCAAGTACGGGAGTACACAAGTATGTGGTTGTTTCTCAATACTCAAGTATGCAAGTATGTATGTATTGTTCTGCTGTTTGAATGGTGCTGCAGCCTCATTACCGCTACCTACGGTGTTGATCAATGAACATGTGAAATACTTTTAATAAATGCATATACATGTTGTTATTATTTTTACATTTTAAATATTTAACTTCATTTATTAATGTATTTCTATTAAAATATACAATACAAATAATACAATGTGGAAAATAGATAGAGTACAGCATTAAATAGTGTAGTGTGTATATATATATATATATATATATATATATATATATATATATATATATATGATGTGTACAAATATATACTCCTCTACATAGCTAATATTTACATATTATATAGTACAGATATATAAGTACAGATACAATGACCGTGCGACTTTAATATAAATCTAACTTTGAAAGTTGCAATTTAAAAAAAATTAATAATATACAAACTTTCAAAACGTTTCCATTAAAATCAAAATAACACGTCAACAACAAATCTATGGATCACACCGAGCATGTAATGACAGCGACGTCTGAGCCAGCGGATCATTTCATCAGGACAGGCCGAGGTAACGCTGCTCTGTGCCGGGCACAGTGAGCGCCGAGCGCCCACAGAGGTGGAGCTGATCACCTCCGACAAACGTCGCTGCCAAACTATAAATACGTCATATCTTCATACACAAACCACATATTTGAATTCTAAAAGACTAATTTCTCGCCTCAAATGATGTTAAAACTGTTCAGGGACACAGAAAAATATTTATTTCAGATTTATATTTCTATTATCTGCTGCTATGCTCCACCGAAATGTATTCTGGGATACATGGCCATCCCAAGTACGCTTAAGTCACCTCCGATACATACTTGGTAAACATGGGCGGAGCGAGAACACTTCCGGGTTTGAGAACCGTCCTCGCTGTTCGCTTACTTGAGAATTGGAACAGCACTTGGACTGAGGCTGATGACGTTTTCACAAGTACGGGAGTACGCAAGTACGCACAAGTACGCACAAGTATGGATATTGAGAAACGGCCTATGATTCACCATGGCAACAGGTAAACAAAGAGCACAGCCTCCATTTTAATCCAGTTGAGCAGCAATATGAACACATGACATTTATGTGAAGAGACAATTCAATAAATGAACACTATTACATTCTGTACAGTGTAATTCACTCGTTCATCATTTCATTAATGATGATTAATGCTGCAGTCCTACCATTATGTTACATTAGATTAGATCTTTATTCAGCTGGAATCTGAAGATGAGAATATGGATCAAACTGAGAAAACATAGTTTATTATGGACCTTATTATTATTATAAAACACTGTATTATTATCACTGTAGTTTAAAAAGTCACTTTTAAACTACAGTGAAGTTAAAGTATTTCTACAGTACAGAGAGGGACTACAGCGATGATGAGTCTACAGTACAGAGAGGGTCTACAGTGATGATGAGTCTACAGTACAGAGAGAGTCTACAGTGATGATGGTGATGATGAGTCTACAGTGATGACGGTGATGAGTCTACAATGATGATGGTGATGATGATTCTACAGTGATAATGGTGATGATGAGTCTACAGTGATGATGAGTCTACAGCAGGGGTCACCAACCTTTTTGAGACCGAGAGCTACCTGAAGGTTAGAGAATAATGGAGGGCTACCATATTAACATTTTATGCAGTTTACCATTTAAATGATAAATATTATGCATTCAATTGCATACACATTAATTCCAGTGCTTACTCCTAATGATTATCACAGTTTTTATAAACAATATCAAGGACATTTTACTCAGCGATCATATGGATTCATACAAGTGAGGTGAAGTGAAATGAGCCCGCGGGCACCTCGTTGGCTGCTCGCGGGCACCACGTTGGTGACCACTGGTCTACAGTGATGATGGTGATGATAAGTCTACAGTAACACACAGTCTTAATGTCACACAGTCACAGTGTTGTCACTGTGAGTCAGCCCTCTCCCCCCCCGACATGACACATGAGCTCCCCTGGAAACATGATTTGTTAGATTTTGGGGACGTCTCTAAAATATTGTTTTTTGATTGACTGATTCAGATGTGATGTGTGTGTGTGTGTGTGTGGAGGTTAGATATGTGCTGACTTAAGACAAGTAGATGTACAGACTGAAATAATGGATGTGTTGAGTTGAGTATGTACCTGTGCCGAGGCGAGAAGAGCCGGTGGAAATACACCTCAAGTCCTCGCTCTGAGGCACACGCAAGGGTTAACTAACTCAGAGTTTTCACTAAACCTGCTTTCTGAAATTGGCCTCTGGTGTGTGTGTGTGTGTGTGTCTCTCACCTGTAGTTTCTGCTTCCTACACAGTTGTTGAGCCATCGACAGTGATGATCAAAGTCAGCCACACATTTGTTACACGAGCTGCAGTGTTTCGATTTTGGTGCTCTGCAACACACACACACAGCATTCATAGTGAGGACACTCTACCCCTAACCTAACCCTGACCCTATAACCAGCTCCTAACCCTAACCTTTAACCAGACACTAAAACCAGCTCCTAACCGTGACCTTTAACCAGACACTAAAACCTGGTTCCTAACCCTGACCTTTAACCAGACACTAAAACCAGCTCCTAACTCTGACCTTTAACCAGACACTAAAACCAGCTCCTAACCCTGACCTTTAACCAGATCCTAAAACCATGTTCCTAACCCTGACCTTTAACCAAACCTAAAACCAGCTCCTAACCCTGACCTTTAACCAGACCCTAAAACCAGGTTCCTGACCCTGACCTTTAACCAGACCCTAAAACCAGCTCCTAACCCTAAAAACCCTCATCCATTACTCATCAGACCGTCCTAAAGCAACTTCATGACCTCTGTGACCTCCTGTGTGTGTTTGTGACTCACACGTCCACCTGGCACAGGTAACAGTGGCAGTTCTCGATGACGTGTGCGTGTTTGGAGCGGTCGAACACGGGGACCGGACCTCTGTGGTTGTGGGTTCTGACGCTGCGGTCGGCTGGGTCGACGGACACGGCCATCACGTGGACACACAGGTGACACACGAACATGACGCCCGTGCACTGACTCACAGTTTAGGACTCACTCACACACGTGAATAAACATGTGATATCTGCGATGATGACCTCTGACCCCTGTGTCAGTGTAAGGATACGATGTAGCCCGCAGGGATCCAGTGAGCGGGCAGCAGCGGGACGAATACGCCGAGGCTGGTGACGGCGAAGTAGACGTAAAGCAACCAGGCCAACAGCTGGAGGGGGTGAGGAGGCCACGCCCAGCCGTTAGTCCGGGAGCAGAGCGGGGCATCGACGCGCGGTGGGCCCGCCTCCAACACCGGCGCTGTGCGGTTGGGATTCCTGCTGCACAAATCCATCCTGTAAATGCATTTAATCCAGATTACAAATGTTTGTTACATGTCAGATGTTATAAGGTCAAAGGACCAACAATTAGATCTACAACCACGAGTGGAACAAACGTGATCAGATAATCCAAATCTGACTTAATCTCTGATCAATGATAATCAATGATTTCTGTTCATCACATGGAACAAAGAGTTAAGTCCTCTGGTTAACTCGCCTGGTAAACTCACCTGGTTAACTCGGGTTAACTCGCCTGTTTAACTGGGCCTCCGCTCCGCTGCATGTCCTCCCAGACTGCTGCGGCTCTGCCGTGCTCCGGCCGCGGCTCTGCCGCCTCAAAGACCCGGGGTAAGAGCGTCTCAGTCCAGGCGTGAGCTCGTGTCCATCGTGTCCGCTGCAGACCGCGGAGCTGACTGCTGCTAACTGTTTACCAAGCTAACGCGGCTAACATGCTAACCACAAGCTAACGTGCTAACGACGTCCAGCGCGAGCCTCGTGAGCTGGAATGACGGAGACCACGTGACCGCGGCCCGTGAATCAAACACCGGCTCTTTGTTTTTAACCTTTAACGACGAAACTTAGCCGGTGTATTAGCCAGTTAGCCTTTAGCTGCTGCTACGATCTTCCACCGTCTCACAGACCCGTACGCTGTTTCCTTGGTAACGCTCCAGAACAACCCCGATTGGCCAGTGAATCTGGGCCCCGCCCACTGCCTGCTGTTGCTGATCTGAGAGCAGCGTCCAGATGAACTGATGTGTTTCAGAATCAGAATCAGAATCAGAAGAGCTTTATTGCCAAGTGCGATTTGCACATACAAGGAATTTGTTCTGGTGTCATTGGCGCATAACAAGCATACAACATTTTAAAAGGTTAAGTGAACAGTAAACGTATATATACACAGTATATAAATGTTTGTTTGTTTGTTTTTTTAAAGATGAAAAAGAGCACTACAGAAAGAGCAGTAAAGAGCAGTACAACTGGGCAGAAGTGAGTAACAGTGAAATATTCACCAGGTGCAAAGTTCACAGTGATGACGTTACATAAAAAGGATGTTATGATAATGTGACATGTAGAGGCAGAGGAGGAGTGAGAGGAGTCAGAGTGTCGGGCAGACGAGAAAAAACTGTTCTTGTGGCGTGAGGTTCTGGTCCTGATGGACCGCAGCCTCCTGCCAGAGGGGAGTGACTCAAAGAGTTTCTGTCCGGGGTGGGAGGGATCAGCCATAATCTTTCCTGCACGCCTCAGAGTTCTGGAGGCGAACAGGTCCTGGAGAGATGGAAGATTGCAGCCGATCACCTTCTCTGCAGACCGAATGACACGCTGCAGTCTGCCCTTGTCCTTGGCCGTGGCAGCAGCGTACCAGATGGTGATGGAGGAGGTGAGGATGGACTCAATGATGGAGGAGTAGAAGTGCACCATCATTGTCTTTGGCAGGTTGAATTTCTTCAGCTGCCGCAGGAAGTACATCCTCTGCTGGGCTTTTTTGATGAGAGAGCTGATGTTCAGCTCCCACTTGAGGTCCTGGGTGATGATAGTTCCCAGGAAGCGAAAGGAATCCACAGTGTCAACTGTGGAGTCACAGAGGTTGATGGGTGCAGGTGAGGCTGAGTTCTTCCTGAAGTCCACGACCATCTCCACTGTCTTTAGAGCGTTGAGCTCTAGGTTGTTTCGGTTGCACCAAGTGACCAGCTGGTCAACCTCCCACCTGTAGGCGGACTCGTCACCATCAGAGATGAGTCCGATGAGGGTGGTGTCGTCCGCGAACTTCAGGAGCTTGACGGACTGGTGACTGGAGGTGCAGCTGTTTGTGTACAGGGAGAAGAGCAGAGGAGAAAGAACGCAGCCCTGGGGGGATCCGGTGCTGATGACCTGTGAGTCGGAGACATGTTTTCCCAGCTTCACATGCTGCTTCCTGTCAGACAGGAAGTCAGTGATCCACCTGCAGATGGAGTCAGGCACGCTCAGCTGGGAGAGCTTCTCCTGGAGCAGAGCCGGGATGATGGTGTTAAGATGGTACGTCCAGCAGGGGGCAGCAGAGCCCCGTGTGTGTGTAGATATTTCTTGTCACAGTGACATTGTTCATTTGCACGTTTATATTTATATAAAGTAAACAATTAATAATTAAAAAAAAATAAGCTAACTGTACAAAAATATAAACCTATGTTTAAATATAAACAGACTAAACATTTGACTTAAAACAGCAACAGAATCTTAAAACAGATTATAGTAAGGCAACAAGTCGACAATATTGCACAATTATTCAGGGTTTTAACAGCAGCAGTTCAGTGATGTGGGGGTGTGGTAATGTAAATCAGTCAGTTCAGGGGCTGGGTAAAAGCTGTTTGTCATCCTTGTGGTTCTGGATCTCAGACTCTGATGACTCTGTGTTGTCTGTTATGATGTTGTGTGATCTTGTCGTGGTTCTGGATCTCAGACTCTGGTAGACTGTGTTGTCTGTTATGATGTTGTCTGATCTTGTCGTGGTTCTGGATCTCAGACTCTGGTAGACTGTGTTGTCTGTTATGATGTTGTGTGATCTTGTTGTGACTTTGTGTGATCTTGTTGTGACTGCTCTGACGGCCTTCAGTGATGACACCTTGTTGTGATTGGCTGCTGTAACATTGCAAACACACACACAAACCTGTTGGAGCCTCAGAAGCCTCAGAGAAGTTGTTGGTCTGTTGTAGGTCAGTTATTTGTCAGTTGTAGGTCAGTTATTGTTCAGTTGTTGGTCACTTGTAGGTCAGTTGTTGTTCAGGTGTCAGTCAGTTGTAGGTCAGTAGTCCGTCAGTTGTTGTCAGTTGTTGGTCAGTTGTTAATCAGTTGTTGGTCAGTTGTCAGTCAGTGGTAGATCAGTTGTTGTCAGTTGTTGGTCAGTTGTGACTTGGAGTTTTTGGAGATTAACCCACGTTTTTAGGATTGTTAAGTAGTTTTAACTGATCAACAGTTCGGCTTGATGTCTCCAGAGTACCAGAGTACAGCCTCCTACTCCACAGACTACAGCGGTAGCGGTCTATGATCCCACTCGCGATCGCCGGCGATGTCCCTAAATACACCACTCCACTTTAAAAGACTCCTGCTAAATATGGAGGTTTCCCTGGTAATTGTTGGAGATTAACCCACGTTGTTAGGATTATTAAGCAGTTTTAAGTGAGTTACAGTTCGGCGCTGTTCGGCTTGATTTGTATGTGGGAGGTCTCTTCCTGTGACGGGACTCTAGCCAGTCAGCGGCCGGCAGTCTGACCAATCATCGCACAGTACCTACTTAAGCACGCTTGGAACCTCGCTGGAGCAGGTACTAAAAATAGTACCTGGTACCAGGTACTAGGCTAGTGGAAACACTACTTAAACCGTGCCGTGGTGAGGCGAGTAGAGCCGGTGGAAATGCGCCATAAGTGATCTGTTAGGGTGATCAGAAACTAAGTGATCTGTTAGGGCGATAAGGTAAGACTAGGTCTTTCAGGTATGAAGCGGTCTGATCATTACGTTTTTTGTACGTGAAGAAGATTTTAAATTCTAAACTGTGGGTGGAGCCAGTGTAGAGAAGCTAACACTGCCGTTATATGCATCTGTGTAACATGTTGGTAAAAGTCCAGGATCATGTCCGTCAGGGTCAGGGTCAGTTTGGATTAAAAATATCTTCTTTATGCTGAAAAGAGAGGACACATGAGGTGCTGAGTCAGCTGAATAATCACGAGTTTGCAGACAGGTGATCTCTCCTGTTAACAACAACAGCTTCTGACTATTGAATTATACAAGCTACTGCTGCAGCTAATGTGAGCTACAGCACCTGTGTCTGAGAGGAAGAAGGGGGCGGAGCTACAGCAGGAAGGATGAAAGAACGAGGACAAACACGCGGAGGGACTGACGTCTTTATTACAGACATTTAGGCTGGTAATGGTCCCTGAACCCAGCAGAGTGTGAAGATAAGAGATCAGAACGTCCTGATCCTGTGGACACTTTGTGTCTTCAGGAGGAACCACTTTAGTTTAGAGGGAAGAGGAAAAGATGAACACGCTGTTGTTGATGGGCTCATGAGCTGCATCTATTACCGAGGTCAGCTGACCTCCGTGGTGCGAGTCCCGTCTTTAATCTGCAGGTTGTGGGACATTCCGGTAAGGTCAGAGGTCATGGTGTGATGATAAAGCTGATCTGGGACACACGCAGAGCAGCTGCTCACTCTGCGCAGGTAGTGATGTGTGTCAGTCAGACTGTGCTGGGATTAAGGGAAAGGGGTCAGAGGTCACAGCCACAGGTAATGGTGTGGGACAGATGATTATGCTCACGGGGAGGAGACAAACCTCCTGTTTCTCATTAGATTCATTCAACACAAACAGGGGCTTTTATTTTGAAAAAATACCATTTTGTGTTTTAGCCTAGACAAACAGTAACAGGGGCTTTTATTGTGAAAACCGCAGTGTTGTATTTTAGTATAGACAAACCGAAACAGAGGCTTTTATTTAGAAAAACGACAGTTTTGTGTTTTAGCCTGGACAAACAGAAACAGAGGCTTTTATTTTGGAAACTGCAGTGTCATATTTTGGTGTGGACAAACAGAAACAGAGGCTTTTATTTTGGAAACTACAGTGTCATATTTTGGTGGACAAACAGAAACAGAGGCTTTTATTTTGAAAACTGCAGTGTTGTATTTTAGTGTGAACAAAAAGTGTTCTCTAGTTTGGTGTGGAGAAACAGGGGCTTTTGAAAACTGCAGTGTCTTTTTAGTTCAGTGTGGAGAAACAGAGGCTTTCATTTTGAAAACGGCAGTGATTTTTAGTTTATTCTGGACAAACAGAAAGAGAGGCTTTTATTTTTGAAAACGGCAGTGATTTTTTAGTTTAGTGTGGACAAACAGAAACAGAGACTTTTATTTTTGAAAACAGCAGTGTCATATTTGGGTGTGGGCAAACAGAAACAGAGGCTTTTATTTTGAAAACTGCAGTGTTTTTTTTTTTAGTCTAGTGTGGATTTTATTTTGAAGTGTTCAGCCCAGGGACATGAATGCTCCAGTGAAAAACGGCAGTGATTTTTAGTTTAGTGTGGACAAACAGAAAGAGAGGCTTTTATTTTGAAAACGACAGTGATTTTTTAGTTTAGTGTGGACAAACAGAAACAGACACTTTTATTTTGAAAACAGCAGTGTCGTATTTGAGTGTGGACAAACAGAAACAGAGGCTTTTATTTTGAAAACTGCAGTGTATTTTTAGTCTAGTGTGGATTTTATTTTGAAGTGTTCAGCCCAGGGACATGAATGTTCCAGTGTGTTGGGTTTTTTTTAATCCACAGGTCAGCTGGTCATTTCATTTCACCTCTTTATACATTCATAGATTATCTATGTTCTAATAATCCATACAATAATAAGCCATCATTAATCCAATAATCTATAAAGTGTGGTTTAAATTAGACACAAGTGTGTATGTGGGAGAGAGAGAGAGAGAGAACAGATTAGATGCAGGGTTGCAGCCTGAAGCCCCGCCTCCTGCACTTCTCCTCTATATACACTGAGAGAGAGAGAGAGGGCCGATCTCTTCCCAGAGAAGAGTGTGTGTGTGTGAGAGAGAGAGAGAGGACAGAGAGAGACAGACGGACAGACAGGTGAGACAGGAGGACACAGCTGTGTCTTTGTCTCTGATGATGGACGACTACTCTCTTCCTTCGTGGATATACATTGCTGTTCTCACTGTGTTTGTGGGTGGAGTCATGAAGAAGATTTTGGCGTCCCATCTAAGCCCCACCCCTGCCGTGGTGGCGTGGCTGGGCGCCACGGTGCTTGTGGAGCGTCTCTGGGCCTTCTGTGTTCCTGCCGTTCTGGTTCTGGTTCTGCTCGGCGTCATCTGCTGCCTCTTCTCCATCACCAGGTCAATGCCGGCCACCCTGCTGCCAGCACAGGGGAAGGCAGTCTTTATCACAGGTAAGAGAAGGAGACTCCGCCCACTCTCTCAGGTGTGTGATGTGTCCATCAGTAACAGTGTAAGACAGAAAGTTGTTTTTAACATGAACATTTTCTGTGAATCATCTTCATCAGAAACAAAACTTACGTTCCAGGAAAGTTTCAAAAGAAACAGAGAAACTTAATCTGTGTGTGAATGTGTGTGTGTCCAGCTGGCTCTCAGTGTTAATGAGATTATCAGATCTGCAGATTAATGTGACTGTTTATTAACAACCACTCTCTGCTGCTGTAATCTGTAACCCATCATGTCATCTGTTACATGTCATCTGTAACCTCTTTACAAACTGAGACAGAGCCAGAGAGTGAGACAGGGGACAGTAGAGGCGTGACAGTAGAGGCAGGTAAAATAGAGGCGTGACAGTAGAGGCGGGGACACTAGAGACGGGTAAAATAGAGGAGTGAGAGTAGAGGCAGGGACACTAGAGGCGGGTATATCATGAGGCGTGACAGTAGAGGCGGAAAATAGAGGCAACAGTAGAGTAGGACAGCTAGAGGCTGACAGTAGAGGCGTGGGGACACTAGGAGGAAAATAGTAGAGGCAGGACTAGAGAGGAGGCTAGTTGAATAGTAGGAGGCAGGGACACTGAGAAAATAGAGGCGACAGTACGAGGCACTAGAGGCGGGTGAAGTGACAGTAGAGGCGGGGACACTAGAGGCGGGTAAAATAGAGGCGTGACAGTTGTATAATTGTGTAGTTAAAATGAGCACTAACAAAAACATGAGACTGATATCAGTCATGTGATCATAATAATATCGTAAACAGATCTGGATCCTGCAGTCCTGCTGGTATCATGTGGTTTTGTATGATATGATGCCTATAATCCATAATCCATATCCATCTATGACATAACATGTAACACACAACCTATAATCAATCATGTATATGATGTATTAAAAAATGTAATCTATAATCTAACACACACAGTGAAACACAGTGAAAGAGTGTGTCAGATTATTGACCCTCTAACCCTTGTCCAGGTGAAAACACACCACACCTGTGTAGTAACACATTAACACACAGTCAGTGTTTTGTCCAGAGAACACAGACTTTGGACCAAGGTGTGGTCACATGACGCCTCCCACGCAGGAAGGAAAGCTCTTTCATCTGAAGGAAGTAAATGTGAGATAATAAGACAAATATTGTTCTAATGAACTGAGGGCGGAGCCTGGCTACACTAAACATCACATGACCCATCAATCAAGGCCACAGCTCCTTAAAGGACCTCCCTCAGTGTAGACAACAAGTTTGCGTGGTAGATCCTCTTTGGCGCCTCCTGCTGGAGGATTTCTGCTCATGCCCAGCTGGGAAGAGACTTTACATCAAACAAGAAGCTAATGGACAGATTCTCTTCTGTCTCTCCCTCTTGTCCTTTCTCTCCCCCCATTTTCTGTCCCCCACCTCTCCACTGTCCCCCATTTTTCCTTTCACCCCAACCGGTCGAGGCAGATGACCGCACATCTCTGAGCCTGGTTCTGTCAGAGATTTCTTCCTGTTAAGAGGGAGTTTTTTCTCTCCACTGATGCCTAGTGTTTGCTCATTGTGTGAACTGTTGGGGTTCTCTGCTCTCTTTGATGTTGTCTATGTACAGTGCCTTGAGATAATGTATGTTATGATTTGGCGCTATACAAATAAAATTGAATTGAATTGAATTGAATTAAATGTCCCCACTGTCCTGGTAATGTGTCAGCCTCCCTCAGGAGGAACTGGATCATAATAAAGACAGATGGATGATGGACAGAGACACAGAGACACAGAGACCAGAAGCAGATGTACATGTCAGACAATAATAATCTTATATTATAACATTATAGTATTTAATTGTTTTTAATTCTAGCAGCACATATAAATAATAATGATAATACTGAGGTCACATGAAGGTCAACTGGTGCCATGGCAACACAAGTGAGTCATCATAAGAACCTTCTGAATTCAGTCCACAAAACAGTCCCAGTCAGCAGCTCAGTGTTGGTAAAGGTCAGCGCGGGGTCATGTGGGGAGAAAGGCCCAGGTCACACTGACCGAACAGCGCCACCTTCAGGTCAGGGAAACTCCCCAAAGACTCTGAGTCAAAGAGGGGGAGGGGCCTGGTCCAGACGGAGGACTGAGTTTCTGTTTAAGTTCATCACACAAGGAGCTATGAATGGATGATGAATGGTTGATTATGGGTGATGAATGGATGATGAATGGCTGATGATGGATGATGAATGGCAGATGAATGACTGATGAATGGATGATGAATGGCAGATGACTGACTGATGAATGGATGATGAATGGTTGATGAATGGCCAATGAATGGCTGATGATGGATGATGAATGGCAGATGAATGGCAGATGAATGGATGATGAATGGCGATGAATGGATGATGAATGGCAGATGAATGGATGATGAATGGCTGATGAATGGCCAATGAATGGCAGATGAATGGCTGATGAATGGATGATGAATGGCTGATGAATGGATGTTGAATGGATGATGAATGGCAGATGAATGGCCCGATGAATGGATGAATAGAGTCTCTGCTGTCTGAATGTTGAGCAACATTTTCCTGCTGCTGTTTGCTCAGAGAGGATTTTTGTGTGAGAACAACACGACCACAGCGTTGCTTCATCACTTGGAAACTGTGCAGGAACAAAGTGTTGTCCAACTGTGAGCAGAGGTCATGTGACAGGAGGAGGCGGAGCTCCGAAATAACCACGAGGATGACACGCAAACATCAGCACAGCTTTATAATCTTTAAGACATGAAGACAAATAAAGTTTGAAGGTTTCAAAACAAAGTCCACAAAGTGAAGAAGAACAAAAAAGAAGGGGAAGGAAAGGAAACATAGAAGAAAGAGAGGGTAGGAAGAGTAAGAGGAAGAAAGGAAACAGAAGAGATAAAGAAGAGTGACACTGGACGAGGATCCGGTTTCATGCAGCTGTGGAACTGAACCCACTGGACCCACTTTACTGGCTCCTCCCACTGACACATGTCCAGGACACCACAGGAGACACTGACCAATCAGTACTGACAGATCACCGACACTGCTGCCACACACACACACACACAGGAGCTGCTGGTCCTCTGTGTGTGTGTGTGTGCATGTTTGAGTGAATGACCTCTGTGAGTGAGTCCAGGGTGGATCCTGGGAGCTGATTGGTCCTGAGAGGCCTGAGCATCCAGCTGCAGGGACTTCATGTTAATAAACCTTTAAAATGGTTTGTTTGAATTGTTGGTGGTTTCTTCATGTTGGGATCAGGTTTTTAGGCCTGGTCGTAACAATGTGTGTGTGTGTGCCTGCGTGCGTGTGCAGGTTGTGACTCTGGTTTTGGAAAAGCGACAGTGAAGCGTCTCGACTCCATGGGCTTCGAGGTGTTTGCCACAGTGTTGGATCTGTTAGGAGATGGCGCTAGAGAGCTGCAGAGGACCTGCTCGTCCCACCTGACCCTCCTCCAGGTGGACATCACTGATCAACAGCAGGTCCATCAAGCGCTGCTGGACACCAAGGCCAAGCTGGGCCTAAAGGGTAAAGACCAGCTGACCAGAATCTCACTTTACCCCCTGCTTCTGACCTCTGACCTCTGATGTGTGTCTGTCATGTGATCACATGATGATGTCAGCTGTGCGTGTGTGTGTGTGTGTGTGTGTGTGTATCACAGGTCTCTGGGGTTTGGTCAACAACGCCGGCGTGTGTGTAAACTTTGGAGATACAGAACTGTCACTCATGTCAAATTTCCGCGGCTGCATGGAAGTGAACTTCTTCGGGACGCTGAGTGTCACCAAGAACTTCCTGCCTCTGCTGCGACGCTCCAGAGGACGCATCATCTCCATCTCCAGCCCTGCAGGTGTGTGTGTGAGTGTGTGTGTGTGTGTGTGTGTGAGTGTGTGAGTGTGAGGGTGTGGGTGTGTGTGTGTGTGTGTGTGTGTGTGTGTGTGTGTGTGTGAGTGTGTGAGTGAGTGTGTGTGAGTGAGTGTGTGAGTGTGTGTGAGGCGCTCCAGAGGGGCGCATCATCTCCATCTCCAGCCCTGCAGGTGTGTGTGTGAGTGTGTGTGTGTGTGTGTGTGTGTGTGAGTGTGTGAGTGTGAGGGTGTGGGTGTGTGTGTGTGTGTGTGTGTGTGTGTGTGTGTGTGTGTGTGTGTGTGTGTGAGTGAGTGTGTGAGTGTGTGTGAGAGGCGGCTCCAGAGGGCGCATCATCTCCATCTCCAGCCCTGCAGGTGTGAGTGTGTGTGTGTGTGTGTGTGTGTGTGTGTGTGTGTGTGTGTGTGTGTGAGTGTGTGTGTGTGAGGGTGTGGGTGTGTGTGAGTGAGTGTGTGAGTGAGTGTGAGACGCTCCAGAGGACGCATCATCTCCATCTCCAGCCCTGCAGGTGTGTGTGTGTGTGTGTGTGAGTGTGACATCTAATCTAAATCTGGACTAATGAGAGACACACAGTCTTAATCTGGACTAATGAGGGACACTCAGTCTTAAACTGGACTAATGAGAGACACTCAGTCTTAATCTGGACTAATGAGAGACACACAGTCTTAATCTGGA
This sequence comes from Solea senegalensis, assembly GCF_019176455.1. Lineage (NCBI taxonomy): Eukaryota > Metazoa > Chordata > Actinopteri > Pleuronectiformes > Soleidae > Solea > Solea senegalensis. Next base: position 26,880,055 of record NC_058027.1, on the reverse strand, counting down.
CTAATGAGAGACACTCAGTCTTAATCTGGACCAATGAGAGACACACAGTCTTAATATGGACTTAACCACAGCTCAGGTTTAGGTTTGGAGTGAGACATAGATTTTCTCAGCAGCAGGGGGCGCTCACTCCTGAACTAGCACTTTAACATGAATGAGGGAGCTGATTGGTTGGCGTGATGATGATGTCATGTATCTCTGTTTCAGGTGATCAGCCGTTTCCATGTCTGTCAGCGTACGGAGCCTCTAAAGCCGCTCTCAACCTCCTGGTCAACACTCTGAGACACGAGCTGGAGCCGTGGGGCGTCCAAGTGTCTGTCGTCCTGCCGTCCTCATACAAGACAGGTAACGTGTGTCCACAGCTGAGGCTGCTGAGGTCATGTGTGTCCGGCCTCCTGCTGAGATAATGAGGAGCACATGTGTGACACAACATCTGTTTTATTCACTCACACGAGCAGAGCCAGAGAAGTTTGGAATGCAGCTGCTTGCTGAGTTACCGTCTTACTTAAAGGGACAGTTCAGGTTCAGGTCAGATACTGACAGAATAGTGAGCGCCCCCTGCTGCTGAGAAGCACTCTGACACAGAATCTGAATATTCAGAAGGTGTTCACGTCTTTATCTCGCTCACACTCTCACACCAAAGTCCAGAGAGAAACTGATTAAGAATTTAAAGATCTGACATATTTATAGTTTATAATATGAACAGCTCCACTTATGTCCAGCAGAGGGCAGCATTGTTATAATAGTTTTGTTTTTAATTAAAGGTTTTAGTATAATATTAATATTTAAGTGTGAATTTAAAATACATGGCGATTATAAATGTGATCAGTATTTGTTATATTACTACTGTTGTTGCTATTTATTATTATTATTATTATTATTATTATTAATAATAATAATAATAATAATAACAATAATAATAAGAAGAAAAATAACTAGTACTGCGCGCGGTTCTGAACGGGTTCGAGCGATCCGTCGCACCCGTTTAAAATGGCCCACTTCCTGTTTGGTCAAATGCGTGTCCGTAAACGTGTTCAAAGAAGTTCCCTTGTCTTACATATCAAGTTTTGTGCAGATCGGACAACGTATAGCAAAGTTAGAGGGCACTTCCTGTTTAAAATGGCCGACTTCCTGTTTGGTCAATGGCGTCTCTGTAAACAAGTTTCGTTCACGTATGTTAAACCCGACATGAGTTGACGTAATCGTGACTTTTTAGCCCCTCCCACTTCCAATTTTCCATGCATTTTCCCCGAACGACTTTCAGACGTAAATTTACACCAGGATTGATGCGGTCACAAAAATCTGGGGTATGGGAAATGCCTCAAAAAGGCAATTCATTTGGGGGAATAATAATAATAATAATAATAATAATCCTTCCAGTTTCAAGAGTAATAATATGTTTATATATATACATACACACACACATATATACTGTACATACACACACATATGTATGTATATATACATATATGTATATTCTGTATACAGTATATCCATGTATATATGTGTATATATATATACATATATAAACAAATATGTATATTAAACATCAACAGAACTAATATCAAACAAATGAATATCCAAGTATTGCAACGCAAGCAACTCAGAATCAAAATCTGCCAAATCTTTGTTTCAATGCATTATCAACAAGAACTCTTTTATATATATGTATATATATGTATAAGTAATTGTCATTTTAAAGTATTCCTGTGTTCATGTACTTTCTGTGCACGTACTTAAAACACTTGTGTATTGAGAAACTGCCATGATGACATTTACAGACACAGGAAGTAACACTGTCTCCTCACTGGTCCACTGTAACAGTGATGTCATATGTGTCCTCAGGTCAGACCAGTAACCACGCCTACTGGGAGGAGAAACATAAACAGCTGCTGCAGAGTCTTCCTCCATCACTGCTCGAAGAGTACGGCGAGGACTACGTCAATGAGACCAAAGATTTGTTCGACAGCTTCTCCAGTGAGGCCAACCCTGACCTCAGCCCCGTGGTCAATGCCATCGTGGAAGCGCTGCTGGCGCCACAGCTGCAGCCGCGATACTTCGCCGGTCCTGGTGTTGGACTCATGTACTTCATCCACAGCTACTGTCCCTTCAGTCTCAGCAACCGCTTCCTCCAGAAACTGTTTATGAAGAAGAAGCTGGCGCCGCGAGCTCTCAGGAAGCAGTCCAGCTTTGAGGTGAGCAGCAACAACAACAACAACAACAACAACAACAACGATGAGAAGCTCATGTAGCAGCAGTGACAAAGCGTGCAAATGCCCCCATCTGGACACACCTGGAGGTCAGGGGGTGGAGCCTGTTATCATTTGTCCTTCATCACAGATGATATAAACAATGAAGGAGCAGCGGTTTGTTTTAACCTTTGACCTCTGACCTTTGTCCACATTCACACTTGTTTTAAATAGTCTTCTCCTTGTCGTGTCAATGTTATACGTCTGCTGACTCCGCCCACTGTCGAGAATGGCAAACCTCCATGGTTATGCTGCACTTAGAGCTTATACAGTTTAAAATGTGACAGTGTCACGTGTTGCCCAACTGCATTGTGGGTCATATTTACCTCTTTAACCACTTTAAATGTGACATAAACTGAATAGTGTGAGCACCAGCCAGTCAGTCAGATCAGTCAGATTACAACATGTAAACAATCAGATTACAACATGTACACAACCAGATTACAACATGTAAACAATCAGATTACAACAATCAGATTACAACATGTAAACAATCAGATTACAACACTCAGATTACAACATGTAAACAACCAGATTACAAAATATAAACAATCAGATAACAACATTTAAACAATCAGATTACGACATGTAAACAATCAGATTACGACATGTAAACAATCGGATTACAACATGTAATCAATCAGATTACAACATGTAAACAATCGGATTACATCATGTAAACAATCAGATTACAACATGTTAACAATCAGATTACAACAATCAGATTACAACATGTAATCAATCAGATAACAAAATGTAAACAATTCGATTACAACATGTAAACAATCAGATTACAACAATCAGATTATAGCAATGCATACCATTGTGACTTCACCCATCAAGTGTGACAAATCAAAGGAAGTGCATACTCACTTGTTTCAAAGTAAAGGTCAGCTGACCATCATAATGAGAGCACAACCAAGTCATTGATCAGGATGTGTTTGATGACATCATGTGTAAATATTCTATATCATTATTTAGTTTTATATGAAATTTCACTCATTCATATTTAGATTAGAAATAAATATAGCTTTGTGTTTATGTTGTTGAATCTAAATATTTATGACATCTTCTCTTTTTTCATAACTTAAATACTGTGAATTTTGTATGAAAAAAATAAAATGATGGCATAAATGAACTTTGATAGAAATAAAGTTGACTTTTCCACACTTTGTTCTATGAGGTTATTAAGGTTCACGTATGAACATTATGGGATATGATTACATATTTAACCAGTGGAGAGAGCGCTCCCTATGGTACAATATAAAACAGTCTGTGTTAACCCCCTTCCTCTAAAGGTTCAATCATATCTTCAAAGAATATGGAGGAACATTTCACCATTGATTTAAATAAGAAGAAAACAAATACGAAAACCATGAAGACTATTAAGACTATGAAGACTATGAAGACTATGAAGATACGAAGACCATGAAGACTATGAAGATACGAAGACCATGAAGACAACCCTGTGTGTCTGCGTGTATGTCTGTGTGTGTGATCATGTTTGTGATGATTCTATACAAATAAAGTTGAATTGAATGTCAAATGTAAATAAAATGTGATTTGAAAGATTTATTTTTATTTTTGCTTTGAAACTAGTTTGTACTTGTATGGTCCATGGTGTTTGCTGTCCATGTATAAAAGTTTAAAAGCAAGTGAAGACTCTCTGAAACCGGCTGTCCTTTACACACACACATGCCTGTGAGAAACCAGCTGCTGCATCAGAGTCACAGAGTTTAACTTTAACTCACACAAATCCTCAGAGAGCACTTTAGTTTATGAACACGCCTCCTCACACACTCTCTCGCTCTCACCCACACACACACACACACACTCTCCTTATTTGACCTGCTGGTCTGATCAACTCCTCTTAAATGAACATTCTTAGAAGCACACACAGTATGTGTGTTTGACTGTATGTGTGTGTGTGCTGATTGGAGTCATCACCTGCTCTGTCCTCTGACCTCTGAACTTTCAATTCCAGCAACACATTTTCTTCTAAACATCTGAATATGTTTCAGAAAAGACATATTTAGAATAGAGCTGTCAATCGATTAAAAATATTAGCTAATTAATCACAATTCATCGCTAAAATAGACCAGAAGCTTATAACAGATAATCATTTACATAAAATCATAGAATTAATGTAGAATCAACACAAAAAATCTATTTAAATTCATTTCTTTAAATTGTGTAGTTTCTTATTTTCTGGAATAGGAATAATAACAAAAATCAGAACCAAGTGCAGTTTGAATAAATAATAAAATGAGACATAAGCTAAAATGGCAGTTATTTGACAAAAAAGTCATACTTTAGTATGTGGTCCAAATTTTGACAAAAAAAGTCATATTTTAGTATGTGGTATGTTACAACCCGCCTCCTAGGCTGCAACAAAAATAGAGAGAGAAGAAGAGGACTAGTGGAAAAAAATGGTTTATTTACCAATTGAGAATTAAATATCAGTGTCAGTAAGTGTAAGCAGGTGTGCATATGTGTGTGTGTGGATGCATAAAACAAAACGAAACTAAAACAAACAGCCACGCCAAGGTCCATGCCCATGGTAACTGTGTCTGTGCGAGAGAGGCCAGCCAGAGTCTGAGAGAGGTAGAGGGAGGAAGGAAGGACTCTTAAAAGTGGTGTCCATCAGGTGTAGCTCATCCCTGTAATGATGACCCCGCCTCCAGGCCTGAAACAAAACAGATAAGGCCAGCACAGCACTTCGGTCGTCACACTCCCCCCCATCAAAAAAGGTTTCCAATCAGGAACACTGACAGCAGAAACTTACTTCATTTGGCCCCAAAATAAATCCATCATGCTGACCATTTGATGACCCCAGCCAACCAACACCAACCAGGTCCTCTCAGCAACATCAGTGCCTGAAGAAGCAAATTAAGAGGGACAACAAAGGATGTGGAAGGCCAGAGAGGTTGAACACGTTGGCCAGGATATATTCAGTACCATATTTTAACACGGAACTCTAGACAATGCATCAGCCACAACATTTTCAGAGCCTTTGATGTGGTGGATATCCAGGCAATAGGACTGTAGAAACAACATCCAACGCATCAACCTGCGATTTGGACAATGAACCGAGTTAAGAAACGTTATGGGGTTGTGATGTATAAACAACCAGAGGAACACTGGAACCTACATAAACGTCAAAATGTTGCAATGCCCAAATAAGAGCAAGGGTCTCCTTCTCAATGACCAAATAGTTCAACTGAAAGGAATTAAACGTCTTTGAGTAAAAACTCACAGGATGATCTACACCGCACACATCTGTCTGGAGCAACACTGCCCCCGCCCCAACATCACTTGCATCCACATGCAACGTAAAGGGTTGATCCATGCGTGGAGCTGCAAGAACAGGAGATGAGCAAAGGACCTCAATTGCATGCACTTTTGCTTGGCCAGCACCCACTTTCCCTTGTCCTACTGCCTTCCCAAGGTAGACGACGGAAGCTTTAGCAAACTCACATTTAGGTTTAATAGTCTGGTTGGTCTTAGCTGTAATGTGACAGATGTGGCATGATTTTTCTGGCACGTTTTACAGCACAAGCCGTGAACACTGCTGGAAAACGCTGAGCACTCTCATCTGAATTACCCGTTACTGTGGCTGAAGACGATACGAGGGACGGTGGACCCTCAGCCCACACGCGACAGCCAGCCAGCCAGCCAGCCCGTTACCCAGAATGACATCCACCCCCTTCATCAGCAGTGCAGGGCGGACCCCCATGGTAACTTTACCCTGTACCAAGCCACAGTTAAGGACAACAGAATGTAGAGGAACAGACACATCACTCAGTCCCATACCCCTCATACAAACAAAGTCCCCAGTGTCAGACTCATGTGAAAAAGGCAACACAGAACTCAAAATATAAGAATCATGTGCAGCGGTGTCTCTCAGAATTTTTATCGGCACACAGTTACCGCCGACCAGTGACACAAAACCTTCTGACAAGGAAGCAGAAAAGTCCGGCTCATCCAACCTACATGGGCCTTCAGGAAGGACCTGCTGAGGGGTAGAGAAAACAGAAACACGTTCTGCAGCCACAGCATAAGTACTGAAATGTCCTGACCCCTGCTGTTACCCCTCTTAGCGTTAGCTTTGGGACAGTCAGCTTTCCAATGCCCGTTACCTCAGCAGAAGTTACAAACGTCATACTTTGTCCGATTTCGTGTGGTGTTTTCCCACTTACCCAGGCATGGATGAGGTTTACCCTCCCATTTACTGGAGGAACGATACATACGGGGATCATCTGAGAACCTGGAGTCATTATCACCCCTGTGTGTGAGCACAAACTCATCAGCCAGTGCAGCAGCTTCAGCTGCAGTCTTCACTTTGTGCTCACTGATGTAAACTGCGATGTGACTGGGAAGTGAATCTTTAAATTGTTCCAAAACAATCAAATCACAGAGAGCATCATAAGTGTCAACTTTTAAAGCGCAGCACCAACGATTAAGCTTCCGGAACCAACTTGTAGGCTTTTAAAACAGCTGATTTTACCGTGGAATAAATCCTGCTCTCAGACATAGATAAGGCAGAGTATGCCTCTTGAGCCCTGCCGGTTAAAACACACTGAAGGAGAAGAGTCCTATCTGAGTCAGACCACTCTCTGCACACAGCTATACGCTCAAATAAAGAATTTGGCCTGGCGGATACAAACAAACTCTGAATTTAACATAGAACCTTATTTACCAATTGAGAATTAAATATCAGTGTCAGTAATCAGTAAGTGTAAGCAGGTGTGTGTATGTGTGTGTGGATGCATAAAACAAAACTAAACTAAACTAAAACAAACAGCCACGCCAAGGTCCATGCCCATGGTATCTGTCTCTGTGCGAGAGAGGCCAGCCAGAGTCTGAGAGAGGTAGAGGGAGGAAGGAAGGCCTCTTAAAAGTGGTGTCCAGGTGTAGCTCATCCCTGTAATGATGACCCCGCCTCCAGGCCTGAAACAAAACAGATAAGGCCAGCACAACACTTCCACAAATAAGGGGTCGTCACAGGTACAAATTTTGACAAAAAAAAAATCACATTTTAGTATGTGGTACAAATTTTGACAAAAAAGTCATATTTTAGTATGTCGTCCAAATTTTGACAAAAAAGTCATACTTTAGTATGTCGTCCAAATTACGCAAAAAGGTTAGTATGTGGTCTAAATTTTGACAAAAATGTCATAATTTAGAATATGGTCCAAATTTTGACATACTTTAGTATGTCGTCCAAAATCAGTCAAAGAAAGTCATAGGTTAGTACGTCGTCCATATTTTGACAAAAAAGTCAAATTTTAGTATGTTGTCCAAATTTTGACAAAAATGTCATACTTTAGTATGTGGTCCAAAATCAGTCAAAAAAGTGAGTATAGCATCTCGTCCAAAATCAGTCAAAAAAGTCATAGTTTAGTATGTCATCCAAAAACAGTCAAAAAAGACATAGTTTTGTATGTGGTCCAAATTTTGAAAAAAAGGTCATACTTTAGTAAGTGGTCCAAATACAAAAAAGTCATTAGTAAGTGGTCCAAATTTTGACAAAAAAGTCATAGGTTAGTATGTGGTCCAAATTTTGACAAAAAAGTCATACTTTAGTATGTGGTCAAAATTTTGACAAAAAAGTCATACTATAGTATTGTCCAAAATCAGTCAAAAAAGTGTATTAGTCCAAAATCAGTCAAAAAAGTCATATTTTAGTATGTGGTCCAAATTTTGACAAAAAAGTCACACTTTAGTATGTGGTGCAAATTTTGACAAAAAAGTCACACTTTAGTATGTGGTACACAATTTTGACAAAAAAGTCACACTTTAGAATGTGGTACAAATTTTGACAAAATTTGTTCAAAAAAGACAAACTTTAGTATTGTTGTCCAAATTTGACAAAAAGTCATAGGTTAGTACATCATCCAAATTTTGACAAAAAAGTCATACTTAAGTGTGTGGTCCAAATTTTGACAAAAAGTCATAGGTTAGTATGTGGTCCAAATTTTGACAAAAATGTCATAGGTTAGCACGTCAGTCTATATTTTGACAAAAAGTCAAATTTTAGTATGTTGTCCAAATTCTGACAATAAGTCATGCTAGTATGTGGTCCAAATTTTGTGTATGTGGTCCAAAATTTCCACAAAAAGTCACACTTTAGTATGTGGTCCAAATTTTGACAAAAAAGTCACACTTTAGTATGTGGTACAAATTTGGACAAAAAAGTCACACTTTAGAATGTGGTACAAATTTTGACAAAAAAGTCATACTTTAGTATGTCGTCCAAATTTTCAAAAAAAAAGACAAACTTTAGTATTGTTGTCCAAATTTTGACAAAAAAGTCATAGGTTAGTACATCATCCAAATTTTGACAAAAAAAGTCATACTTAAGTGTGTGGTCCAAATTTTGACAAAAAAGTCATAGATTAGTATGTGGACCAAATTTTGACAAAAAGTCATACTTTAGTATGTCGTCCAAAATCAGTAAAAAAAGTCCAAGTATAGTATCTCGTCCAAAATCTGTCAAAAAAGTCATAGTATATCATGTTGCCCAAAATCAGTCAAAAAAGTCATAGTATATTATGTTGTCCAAAATCAGTCAAAAAAGTCATAGTATATTATGTTGTCCAAAATCAGTCATAAAAGTCATACTTAAGTATGTGGTCCAAATTTTGAAAAAAAAGTCATACTTTAGTATTCAATTCAATTCAATTCAATTTTATTTGTATAGCGCCAAATCATAACATACATTATCTCAAGGCACTGTACATAGACAACATCAAGGAGAGCAGAGAAACACAACAGTTCACATAATGAGCAAACACTAGGCATCAGTGGAGAGAAGAAGTTTTCTGACAGAACCAGGCTCAGAGATATGCGGTCATCTGCCTCGACTGGTTGGGGTGAAAGGAGAATGGGGGACAGTGGAGAGGTGGGGGACAGAAAGGGGGGAGAGAAAGGGCAAGAGGGAGATGAGGTAGAGACAGAAGAGAGAGAGAGACCAGGAGCAGATACACAACAACTGTATCAGGTTACAAGTTTATATAGTTAATGATATCGACTTTTTAATTATGGCACAATAATAATGGTGATGATATGTATGATATGGATAGCCTCGAAAACTGGATCTGGATCCTGCAACCTGCAAGATGAGAATACAGAGAAAGAGAGGGAAGGAAGGAAAGACACAAACTAGGGAGATTCATGACATATAAAAAGTTATAATCATATCCTGAGTGTGAGAGAGTGAATGTGCGCGCACCACAGGAAAATCCCCCAGCAGTCTAGGTAGCAGCATAACTAAGAGATGGTCCAGGTTTCCCTGAACCAGCTCTAACTATAAGCTTTATCAAAAAGGAAAGTTTTAAGTCTAACTTTAAATACAGAGAGAGGCTCCGCCTTCTGAACTCTCATTGGAAGCTGGTTCCACAGGAGAGGAGGAGCCTGGTAACTAAGGCTCTGCCTCCCATTCTGCTCTTACTTAGACTCTGGGAACCACAAGTAAACCTGTATTTTGTGACCTAAGTGGTCTGTTAGGGTGATAGGGTAAGACTAGGTCTTTCAGATATGAAGGGGCGTGACCATTAAGTGCTTTGTACGTGAGGAGGAGGATTTTAAATTGAATTCTAAACTGTACGTTCTAAACCGGACCGCCTTGGTAGAGCATCGGATACGTCTAAAGGAGGGCCAACCTATCCGTCAATGCCCATATCGTGTCCCACAACAACTGGTGGGAAAGCTGCGGACTGAGGTGGAAGAAATGCTGAAGCTTGGGGTGATTGAGCCATTCAATTCAGAGTGGTGCAGTCCGGTGGTGATTGTCTTTAAGAAGGATGGTTCCCTCAGGATAGGCCTCGACTTCCAAAAGCTCAATGCCATATTCAATTCAGTCTTTGTTTAGGGTGAGGTTGTTGTCCTCGCACCAAGAAACCAGACTGTCCACCTCCGTCCTGTAGGCCGCTTCGTCCGCCGCAGTGATGCATCCTATCACTGCAGTGTCGTCAGCAAACTTCAGGATGATGATTTCTTTATGGGAGGCGACACAGTTATGTGTCAACAGGGTGTAGAGGATGGGGATGAGGACACAACCTTGTGGAGTGCCAATGTTTGTGATGATGCTGGCTGATGTTTTATTGCCAATCCTGCCAGTCTGCCAGTCAGGAAGTCAAGGAGCCAGTCGCAGAGGGTGGGGTGAATGCCAAGGGTGGACAGCTTGTGGGTGAGTTTGTAGGGGATGACCGTGTTGAAGGCGGAGCTGTAGTCTACAAAGAGTATCCTGATGTAGGACTCCTTGTTTTCCAGGTGGGACAGGGAGTGGTGGAGGACAGCTGTGATGGCGTCGGTGGTGGACCTGTTGGGTCGGTAGGCGTACTGCAGGGGGTCCAGTGAATCCGGGATGCTGCTCTGAATGTGCGCCAGCACCACTCTCTCGAAACACTTCATTATGATAGGAGTGAGTGCTACTGGTCTGTAGTCATTCAGGCAAGTGGGTGGGCTCTTCTTGGGGAGGGGGACGATGGTTGTTGTTCTGAAGCAAGAGGGAACGGTGCTCTGGTTTAGGGAGAGGTTGAATATGGATGTGAAGACATCAGCCAGCTCGTTAGCAGATGCTCTGAGTGCACGGCCAGGGATGTTGTCTGGTCCTGCTGCCTTGTGGGGGTTGATTTTCTTCAGGACTTTGTGGACCTGACCTGAAGAGACTGTTGGTGGTGGTGAGGGGGGTCCAGTGGTCCAGGTGTGTGTGTGTGTCCCTGTGTTGTTTGTTGTAGCCTCAAAGCGGGTGTAGAAAGTGTTGAGGTCGTCTGGCAGGTTGTCTGTGGAACTGATGGTGCTGGTGGTGGTCTTGTGGTCTGTGATGTGCTGCAGGCCCCTCCACATCCGCCCAGAGTCAGCAGTGGAATAGAAGCTGTCCAGCTTCTCTCTGTACTGCCTCTTTGCCGCTGTGATGGCATGTCTCAGTCTGTACTTGGCAGTTTTGTACTCAGCTTCGCTGCCTGAATTACATGCAGTGGAGCGATCACGCAGCATGCTTCGTACCTGAGTGTTTACCCAGGGCTTCTGGTTGGGGAACTTCCTGACATGTATGGTGGGCACAATGTTGTCAACACACGTGCTGATGTACCCAGTCACATACTCAGCGTAGTCCTGTACACTGACAGAGGAGTCCTCCAGAGTGGCTGCAGCTTTAAAAACATCCCAGTCTGTCGTAGCAAAACAGTCCTGCAGGATGCTTTCGGTGTCTGGGTTCCAGAGTTTGATGACTTTTGTGGCTGGGTTTGCTTGTTTCAGCCTTTGTCTGTAAGCGGGTTTGTCAGATTGTCCGAAGTGGGGGCGGGGTGCAGCCCTGTATGCACCACGGATGTTGCTGTAAACATGGTCCAGAGTGTTCTTTTCACGGGTGGGAATGTCTACATGCTGGCGGTATTTGGGGAATACAGTCCGTAAGTTGCACTGGTTGAAGTCTCCAGCAGTGATGAAAACAGCATCGGGATGAGCCGTCTCCAGCGCGCTGATGACGTCATGGAGTGTGCCGAGTCCTGCGGTGGAGTTGGCCCGCGGGGGGATGTAAACAGCGGCCAAAAACACAGCAGTAAATTCCCTCGGTAGATAATAGGGACGGCATTTCAGTAATAAAAACTCCACGTCAGGTGAACAGTGCTTCTGAACAGTCTGTATGTCTCCACACCACGCGTTTGCCTTACCGAAGGCTGCAGTCCGGTCTCCTCGGTGCACGGAGTGAGTAGAATAGCACACTCCGGGATTTTGTCCGAAAGCCAGGTCTCTGTGAAAATGAGAGACTATCTCTCCATCGTCAATCCCCGGGAGGAGGAGGATGATGTGACGGAGCGGCCCCGTCACTGACTATTCCCCACAGTTAGTTCCATAGCGAGGGTGCACACTCGTTAGCGACACCCCACACACACACACACATTCACCGCACTTGCAGGCACACTCACCAGAGACGCTGATGTTTCCCCCGCTGCTCTCTGCCAAATAGGGGCGTAGCGATCTGGGTGGATAAATAGGGCTCTTGGCGGGAAAGTGACCACCTGAGTTGCAGTCTTTCATGCTTCTCTGTGCTTCTTTTCGAGCAGTCACCTATTAAAAACCCCATAGAGACTGTGTCTGTCCCTCGACCTACTAAAGTAAAAACTAAAGTAAAAACTAAAGTAAAAACTAAAGTAAATAAAGTAAATAAACCAATAACAAACAGAAGAGGAGTTAGACATTCTAACTTAATAAAGATTAATACCAACAATAAAATAGAGTCAAATAATACCACTTTCAAATGTGGACTATTAAATATAAGGTCTCTCTCCTCAAAATCTGTTTTAATAAATGATCTTATCTCCGACAATTGTATTGATTTATTCTGTGTAACTGAAACTTGGTTACATGAAGACGATTACGTCAGTCTAAATGAATCAACTCCACCCACTCATGCTAATACCCATATTCCTAGAAGCTCAGGCCGAGGAGGAGGAGTAGCAGCCATTTTTAATACTAGATTATTAATCAATCCCAAGCCCAAACCAGGATATTCATCGTTCGAAAGCCTTATTCTTAATCTATCTTATCTTAGTTGTAAATCACAGAAACCAATTATAATAGTCACAGTTTATCGTCCACCTGCACCTTATTCAGAGTTCCTATCAGAGTTCTCTGAGTTCTTATCTGAGTTGGTGCTTAAAACAGATCAAATCATAATTGTAGGGGATTTCAACATCCATGTAGATGTTGACCGTGATAGTCTTAGCTGTGCATTTAACTCACTGTTGGAATCAATAGGTTTTATTCAACACGTTAATAAACCAACTCATTGCCTTAATCACACCCTCGACCTTGTTTTAACTTATGATATTGATATTGATAATTTAAACATAGTTCCTCAAAACCCTCTCCTTACTGATCATTATTTACTCACATTTAACTGTTCAATAATGAACTACAATAACATAAATAAGAAATACAGCTACAGCCGGTGCCTGTCTGATAATAATATTAATACATTCAAAGAGACAGTGCAACCTTTATTTAACTCGGTGCCATATGTCAGTACATCTGAAGGTACCTTTTGTGATTTTACTCCCGCCCTCATAGATAACCTTGTTGATAGTACAGCAGCCTCACTGCGTACTACATTAGATCGTGTTGCCCCTCTGAAAAAGAAAGTGGTGAATCAGATGAGACGAGCACCATGGTTTAACTCCAATACTCGTGCTCTTAAACAGACGTTACGTAGATTAGAAAGAAAATGGCGTTCCAGTAACCTAGAGGAACTTCATATAGCCTGGAAAGATGGTTTTGTAGCTTACAAAAAAGCCCTACACAAAGCTAGAGTTGCCTATTATTCTTCTCTAATTGAAGAAAATAACAATAATCATAGATTTCTTTTCAGCACTGTAGCCAGGCTGACACAGAGCCACAGCTCCACTGAACCATCTATTCCTTTAACACTGAGCAGTGATGACTTTATGAACTTTTTTGTGAATAAAATAACATCAATTAGAGAAAAAATTGATCATCTCCTCCCTCATATTGGGACTGACTCATGTTGTCTGATGGCGCACCCTGGTGGACAGAATATTAGTGATCAGTGTAAAATAACAAACCAGGCACCTCACTCTCCCTTTTTCTCTCTCACTCTAATGAATAGATATAATTGTTTCTGATTAATTCTCGTCCTGTGAAACTTCATGAAGTAATAGCAGAACATTTTATTTAAAGAAGGTGTTTACACGTGAGATGTTTACAGGTGAGATGTTTAGGTGTTTACAGGTGAGATGTTCATAGGTGAGATGTTTAGGTGTTTACAGGTGAGATGTTTACAGGTGAGATGTTAGGCGTTTACAGGTGAGATGTTTACATTTGAGATGTTAAAACAGGTGAGATGTTAAGGTGTTTACAGGTGAGATGTTAGGTGTTTACAGGTGAGATGTTTGCAGGTGAGATGTAGGTGTTTACAGATGACACAGGTGACAGGTGAGATGTTAGGTGTTTACAGGTGAGGTGTTTACAGGTGAGATGTTTACAGGTGAGATGTTTACAGGTGAGATGTTAGGTGTTTACAGATGAGATGTTAGGTGTTTACAGGTGAGATGACAGAGCCCTTGAATCAGCTACAGGTGAGTATGATTGTCATTGTGCATCACAACATTTTACTACACACGTACAGGACGTGAGGTCGACAGCTGTGAACATGCACATCATCGACACACGTTGCATAGCACTTTACTGTTTTCCCTATAAAATGTGCTGAGTCACAAAAGTGTCCTCATGTGTCTCAGCGTCCTGGTGTCTCAGCGTCCTTGTGTTTCTCGGCGTCCTTGTGCGTCTCAGCGTCCTCGTGTGTCATTGTGTTCTTGTGTGTCACGGCTTCCTCGTGTGTCTCGTGTCCTTGTGTGTCACGGCATCCTTGTGTGTCTCAGCGTCCTCGTGTGTCCAGGTGCCTCGTCCACCAAAATCTGTCCGTGCTTCAGGAGACAAAAAAGAAAACTGTCCACAGGAGAGAGGATAGGCAGAGGGGCAGAGCCTATGTCCTCAGAGTCAGATGTCCTCTGGTGTGAGGACACCAGTCCAGTCCTTTCATGTCCTTTCATATCCGTATGTGGAAGTTACTGTCAGGAAAAAACAAATATGGAAATGAGTTTTATGTTTGAATCAAATGACTAAAATAAGTCCAAGGTTCCTCAGAGTGGAACCAGAACCATGGTGACGTCATCTAAAGGTGATCAGAAAGTATTTCTCCGAGTATAAAAGTTTAAAAGTAGAAAGTTACAGTTGATCCAGGACTTAGCAGCGTTAGTTTTTATTAATCCCCTTAGGGAAAGTATTCCTCTGCATTTTGACCCATCCTAGAATTAGGAGCAGTGGGCTGCCACACTGGGCAGCGCCCGGGGAGCATTGGGGGTTGGGTACCTTGCTCAGGGGTACCCCAGCCCTTTTTGGCCGGGTGGGGATTTGAACCGGCGACCCTCTGGTTACAAGTCAATGTCTCTGAGACAACCTGATTTATTTTATCCGGCCTCATTGATAAAATTATCTGTGTGTATATTGTGCTTTCTAATAATGTTTCCTTAAGAAAGTAAGGTCAAAAGTATAGGCCCAAGCACTGAGCCCTGTGGAACTCCACATTTAACTTTAGTTTGTAAGCAGGCTTTATTATTAACATGAACGGACTAGAATCTATCAGATAAGTCTGATTTAAACCAGCAGAGGGCAGCACCTGTGATCCAAGAGTCTGCTCCACCACCTTCTTTTTCAGAGGGGCAACACAATCTAATGTAGCGAACCAGCTTATTGATAAAATCACAATGTTTAAGTTATCAAAACAAGGAGTGATCTTATATTTCATAACACACATTTAAAAACTCTAGTTTATTAAATTAGAATGTTTAACTTCTGTTTGTTATTGATTTATTTACTTTAGTAGGTTGGACACACACGCATACACACTCTCAGACCAGGTTTCTCTCAGACAGTGTAATTATATTTGTATAAAATGTCGCTCCTCATATATTTTACGACAGCACCATTTACCAACTGTAGGTGCTGTCATACCTGAGAAAGTCTGGAGCCTTGGAGATCATGTTCTCGAAGTCGGCGAAGGACAGTTTTCTGTCTCCGTCCAGGTCGGCCTCCTCCATGGCTTTGTCACAGACCAGGGTCACCTCCTGCGGCGTCAGCTCTCCTTTGGTTAGTTTGTTGAGTGTCTTCTCCAGGTCCTCCTTACAGATGAAGCTGTCCCTGTTAAAGTCTGGACCACAGGAAGGACATGGCAGCTGAGTAATGTTGGACAGTGATGACACAGAGCATCAAAACACATGAGTCAGAAGGTCTTACCATAGATCTTGAAGGCGTAGATGGTCTTCAGCTCTCTGGGTGACGTTTCACAGAGAGCTGAAAACATGTCCACAAAGTCGTTGAAGCTCTGGTTCCCCTGTCCGTCTTCAGAGAACGTCTCCACGATCCTGTCTCTGAATGGGTTCTCCTGGGAGGACAGACAAGGACAGCAGGAAGACTGACCTTTAACCTTGAGACCTTGTTGAATTCAAACTGAAACACTATGAATCATCAGGTGTGTCTTTGTTTTCTTCTTTGTCTCTGTCTTTGTCTGTCTCACCTTCAGCTCTGGCATGGTGACGATGAGTGTCAGAGGGACTTGGATGTCCGGACTGTTGGTGAAGTCCAGAGGCACCAAGTGTGGAGCCAGTTCACGGTATCTGCCATGTAACCTGCAGAGGACACAGCAGAAGACAGTGGACACAGAGCACAGACAGAGGACACAGAGCAGAGGACAGAGGACACAAAACAGAGGACAGAGGACACAGAGTTTTAGCCACTTAACTTAAGACTCATTAAATAAAATCTGTCAAAGTTTCTATGATCTCTGCGTCACTACAAGAAGAGGATAGAGGACCACCTCTCTGATAACAACCCGCGACAGGTGTGGCAAGGCATACAGCATATCACAAACTTCAGGGGCTGTAACATCACACCTGGGAACCCAGACGCCTCGCTGGCAGAGGAGCTGAACTGCTTCTTCGCAAGATTTGAGAAAACTGAGCCCCATACAGCCTCACCACCTCCGCAGCCACCAGCACCCAGCACCGTCACACTGACTGTACAGGATTCTGAAGTGAGACGGGTGCTAAGAGCAGTAAACCCAAGGAAGGCAGCTGGCCCGGACGGGATACCAGGGAAGGTGCTCAAAGCCTGTGCAGACCAGCTCTCACAAGTTTTCACCTGCATCTTCAACCGTTCCCTGTCTCAAGCCACCATCCCATCCTGCCTGAAGACAGCTACAATCATCCCCGTGCCCAAGAAATCATCCACAGACAGCCTCAACGACTATCGCCCAGTCGCCCTAACACCGGTCATCATGAAGTGCTTTGAGAGGCTGGTTCTTCACCACATCAAAGACAGCCTTCCTCAGACCTTCGATCCACATCAGTTTGCTTATAGAGCAAACAGATCCACGGAGGATGCCATAGCCATAGCTCTCCACACTGCGCTGAGCCACCTGGAACACCAGGGGAGCTATGTGAGGCTACTCTTCATCGATTACAGCTCAGCCTTCAACACAATCATCCCGGACATTCTGGTCAGTAAACTTGTGGATTTAGGCCTCCACCCACACACCTGTTCATGGATAAAAGACTTCCTCACGAACCGTCCACAGACTGTTAAACTTGGTAACCACATCTCCTCCACCCGCACACTCAGCACCGGCTCTCCACAGGGGTGTGTGCTGAGCCCACTACTGTACTCCCTCTACACCCATGACTGTAGCCCAACCCACCTTGGTAACACCATCGTCAAGTTTGCAGACGACACCACTGTGGTTGGACTAATCTCAGGGGGAGATGAGTCTGCTTACAGGGATGAGATCCTAAAGTTGACAACGTGGTGTTCAGCGAACAACCTGGCACTGAATGCCACAAAGACAAAGGAAATCGTCATCGACTTCAGGAGGCACCGCGCAGACCCAGCTCCCCTCTACATCAACGGTGTCTGTGTAGAGAGGGTCCAGACCTTCAAGTTCCTGGGCACCGTCATCTCGGCTGACCTCTCCTGGACCCCGAACATCACGGAGATCACCAAGAAGGCCCAACAACGCCTGCACTTCCTGAGAGTGCTCAGGAAAAACAACCTGGATGAGAAGCTGCTGGTGAACTTCTACCGCTCTTCCATAGAG
Organism: Solea senegalensis; assembly: GCF_019176455.1. Taxonomy (NCBI): domain Eukaryota; kingdom Metazoa; phylum Chordata; class Actinopteri; order Pleuronectiformes; family Soleidae; genus Solea; species Solea senegalensis. The sequence continues at coordinate 26,862,139 of NC_058027.1, read as the reverse complement.
AGCCTGCTGCTGTACTGCATCACAGTGTGGTACGCCAGCTGCACTGAAGCAGACAGGAAGGGTCTTCAGAGAGTCATCAACGCAGCACAGAGGATCATCGGCTGCACTCTCCCCTCCCTAAAGGATATTTACCACTCTCGCTGCCTGAACAGAGCGAGGAACATTGTTAAGGACAGTTCCCACCCCGGCTTTCATCTGTTCGACATGCTGCCCTCTGGCAGACGCTACAGGTGTGTCCGAGCTCGGACAAATAGACTTAAGGACAGCTTCTTCCCCAGAGCCATAACCACACTGAACATGGACATGCACTGACCATCCTACCTCTACCACATACTCTCACACATTCTGGCATGTGCAATACTCTACATTTCATGCTGAAATGCTTATTTATTTAATAATTTACTCCACACTATGCAATACCTATATACTGTGCACTACTTATATTGTATATACAGATTTTTATCCTGCTTAAATTACATTCCAACTGTGCAATATCTGTATTTTTAAATGGTACCCTGCTAAAATCACTTTCATACTGTGTAAATGTTTATATTTCTATTTTTATATACTGCAAAATTACATTTCACTCTGTGATATTTATACTCTATATGCTGCTAAAATCATATCTCACACTGATATTTATATTTCTATATTTCATATACTGAAATGCACTTTTTATATTTAAACCCTGCTACAGACCTGCTATTTCATAGTGTGCAATAAGAATTTGATGGCTGTATATCCTTTTAATGTAGTACGCTGCAACTGAAAACCCACCTCACGTTAACTAGGGTCACTTTTTCTTTTTAATGTCCTTGACCCATACACTGGTTGTTGTTGTTGTTGTTATTGTTCTTCGTTGTTAGCTGTATGCACTTTCAAGGTGAAGTCAAGTAAATCTCGTTGTACAACTTGTATAATGACAATAAAGGCATTCTATTCTATTCTATTCATGATCACATTTTTATCTCACTGTTACACACACACACACACACACAGGAGCAGCTGCTCCTCTGCTGCCTCGTGTGGTCACTTTGTGTCACTGACGTCAAACTGAACAATGGATTTCAAACAGTGAAGAGACAAAAGAAGACATTTGAACTTAGTGATGGAGGCAGCAGTGTGTGTGGGTGTGCGCGTGTGTGTGACTGCGTGCATGTGTGTGTGAAAACTCACCGGAGGATTTCCTTGCGTGTGAAGAACGTACAGTCCTGTAAACAAACAAACATAATCATCACCTTTATATTCTAGGTTCTGCTGACCAATGACAGTGCAGCTCTTCATCTTAATGAAGATGTGTGTATGGAGCAGCAGCTCCTCATCCTCCTCCTGCTGCTCTAATTTTCTGTAAAGCTGCTGTGAAACAAAGTATTTCCTCATCAGTGTTACTACTGTTGTTACTGCTGCTGCTGTTACCGCTGCTGCTGCTGCTGTTACTGCTGCTGCTGCTGTTACTGCTGCTGCTGCTGTTACCGCTGCTGCTGCTGTTACTGCTGCTGTTGCTGTTACTACTGCCGTTGCTGTTACTGCTGCCGTTGCTGTTACTGCTGTTACTGCTGCTGCTGCTGTTGTTGCTGTTACTGCTGCTGTTACTGTTGTTGCTGCTGCTGTTACTGCTGCTGCTGTTACTGTTGTTGTTGCTGCTGCTGTTACTGTTGCTGCTGCTGCTGATGTTGTTACTGCTGCTGTTACTGCTTCTGTGTCGTCACCTGAAAGGCTTCCAGCTGCTCATCTGTGAACGTGGTCTGTTTGTTTCCCATCCTGCTGCTGCTGCTGCTGCTGCTGCTGCTGCTGCTCCCATCACATCTTCAGAGTCAGGAAGACGACACATCCTGCTGCTGCTCCACACTCCACACTGCAGAGGAGGAAGAGGTGACACCCCCAAGTGGTGAGGAGGAAGAGCTGCGGCAGCAGCTGCAGATCTTCTTTAAAGATGTAAAGATTTACTAACATGTTTAAAACATCAAGAAGCTTTTTTTACTTCACAGGAGAGAAACTGTTTAATGTTTAAAGAAATGAACTTAACATTCATTCATTCATTCATGATTTTATATCAATAAATCTACATTTTATCGTTTAACAGCCTAAAGGTGAGGTCGCATGATGAAGAGTTTGAGATGAGGCAAACAAACACATCGCAGTCACATGATGAAGATTCTTTTATTCAAGTGAGAAAAATGTCAAACGATCAGCTGAGAGTTTATTTACATACATGTACAGAGATCAGCTGACACACACACACTCTTCGTATTTACAGAACAAACATAAATAACAGCAGCAGGAACACGACGACCTGCAGAGACACAAAATCAAATCCTGTTATCTGATTGGCCATTCAGTGAATCACATGTTCACATGTAAATAACAGGAAGCGCTCTACTCGCCTTGCCACACCATGACACTGAGTAGGTAACGATGTGCTGATCGGTCACACACACACAAACTGTAGATCAGTTAAAACTACTTAACAATCCTAACATGGGGTCATCTCCAACAACTACAGCAGTCTGGTGTTAAGTCACTAGTCACTCATGTGTGTGTGTGTGACTCCGCCCACATTAAGTAGGTACCTTTTTTGTAGTGGAGATAATAATAAAATAATAATAATACATTTTATTTGTTGGCGCCTTTCTGACAAACAAGGTCACCTTACACAAAAAGACACAAATACAACATCAAAATACAATCACCTGCAGTAAAATATAATAATAAAAGACAACAGAATTCGACAGTGCTGTGTGGTCAGTGCGAATATGTTTTTAGTTGTGATTTGAAGTGTAGGAGGAGCCTGTGTTTCAGATGCAACCTGATCGTGTCTAAGAACTAAGAATAAACTCACGATAAACTAAGAAAAAACTCACGATAAACTAAGAATAAACTAACGATAAACTAAGAAAAAGTAGCGATAAAGAATAAACTCACAATAAACTAAAACTAAGTAACGATAAACTAAGAATAAACTCTAAACTAAGAATAAACTAATGACAAACTAAGAAAAAAGTAGCGATAAAGCGAAGAATAAACTCACGATAACTAAGAATAAACTCGATAAATAAGAAACTCACGATAAAAAAGAAAAAACTCACTAATAAACTAACGAATAAACTCATGATAAACTAAGAATAAACTAATGACAAACTAAGAAAAAAGTAACGATAAACGAAGAATAAACTCACGATAAACTAAGAATAAACTCACGATAAACTAAGAATAAACTCTCGATAGACTAAGAATAAACTCTCGATAGACTAAGAAAAAACTCTCGATAAACTAAGAATAAACTCACGATAAACTAAGAAAAAACTCACGATAAACTAACGATAAACTAAGAATAAACTCAAGATAAACTAAAAATAAACTCACGATAAACTAAGAATAAACTCACGATAAACTAAGAATAAACTCACGATAAACTAATAATGAACTAAGAATAAACTCACGATAAACTAAGAATAAACTCACGATAAACTAAAGATAAACTAACAATAAACTCACAATAAACTAACAATAAACTCACAATAAACTAAGAGTAAACTCATGATAAACTCAAGATGTCATGAAAGTTCAAATCAGACTCTGCCTCTGACCTCTGATTTTCTGCAGATGACGAGCAGTGACGACTTTAAGGTGAACAACGTGAGAATCACAGGACGCTCGATGGACTGATGACAACAGCTGTTTCCTGAGGACACACAAACACACACACACAGACACACGCACACAAACACACATACACAGACACAAACACACAATCAAATTGTGAACACATGTTGATGACCTCTGACCTCTCTGTGAGTCACTCACTGCTGAAATGATCATGTGATCTCTGTTGAATGGAGAGGAGGGGGAGCGGAGGTGGAGGGGGCATGGCTCCTCCTGTAGGTGGGAGGAGACACAGCTGCTGTCTGAGCCAGTGGAACCAGAGAGACAACGAGACGATGATCCAGAACTTTCTGTGGCTGAGAGACAGAGAGAGGACAGACAGACAGTCAGACAGAATGGACAGACAGAGAGCGGACGGACAGACAGAGAGAGGATGGACAGACAGTGAGAAAGAGGACAGTCAGAGATGGACAAACAGACAGAGAGAGGACAGACAGACAGTCAGAGAGGACAGACGGACAGACAGAGGACAGACAGACAGAGGATGAACAGTCAGAGAGAGGACAGACAGAGAGAGGACGGACAGACAGACAGACAGAGAAAGGACAGACAGTCAGAGAGAGGATGGACAGAGAGAGGACAGACAGACAGAGAGAGGGTGGACAGACAGACAGACAATGGACGGACAGACAGACAGATGATGGACAGACGGACAGAGGATGGACAGACAGACGGGAGATGGACAGACAGACAGAGAGGACAGTGAACATACTCATGGACGGCTGACTGCTCGTCTCTAGTTCCTGTTCGTCTTCCTCCACACAGGAAGTTATGAAGGAGCTGTCAGCAGCAGAGGACAGGGATTGGCTGTGGAGAAGAGGGGGCGTGGTCATGACAGGGAATCATGACAGAATTAGATGACTGTTTAAACCCTGTTCATAATCAGAACTGGATGTAGCTCCGCCCCTTTGGCTCTGTTCATTCCTATGGATCAGCTGACTCAGCACATTAAGTTTCTGAGTTTATTCAATTCAACTTTATTTGTATTTATTTGTACGGCGCCAAATCATAACATACATTATCTCAAGGCACGTCAGACAGGTGATTGACAGGTGGGTGTGGTACCTGAACATGTGCAAGTTGAGAGAACCCAGCAGACTTGACGAGGAAGAGGAGGGGCCTGTTGACCTGGGGTCAGAGGTCACTAGTCCTCGTTTAAATGTGTTCACATCCAAGACAGATACAGCAATGGACGCTCGTGTCCGAGCACCTGGACAAATCATCATCATCATCATCACTGAGTGTGTGTGTGTCAGTTTGTGTGTGGCTCTAAAAACGATGACATCACCTCTGCTCTTCATGATGTAATCCACAGCTCGGTCACTGATGGCTGCGTCGCTCGGCTGAATGTCCAGAAACGGTTTACTGCCGACGCCCATCGATACCATCTCCTTCATACGCATCTCTGTACACACACACACACACACGTTACATGGACTCTTTCAGACAACCTCTGACCTGTGACCTCCTGTCACTGACCTTTGTTCCTGGTGGCCTGCGTCCACAGGATGCGTGTGATGTCACTGGTCCAGGCGTGTTTGATGTCCAGTGAGGTGGACTGTAGGATGAAGGTCTGGTTCTTGGACGTCCTCCTTCTGAACCAGATCTCAAACCTGAGCCCGCTGTCACCGCTCGACTCCGTCAGACCCACATCTGCGCTCTGAACCACAAACACCACCTTTATATCCCTGAGGGTCGACCTCTGACCTCAGTACTGATCATTAATTATTTAAACTGTAAATCAGTGGTCCCCAACCCCCGGGCCGCGGACCAGTCCCGGTCCGCAGAGAAAGAATACATAGCTTACATTATTTCCGTTTTATTTATTATCAGATTCTGAACGATGTTTTATTTTGAAAAATGTATATGTCCATATACAGTGGGTTGCATAAATATCCGCACAACACAAAAGTGGGGTGTGCAAAAGTATCTACCCCCTTTCCTCTTTGTGCAACCAACTGCCTTAAGAAGTTGCCTAATGATTTCTCAATGATCACATGTTGACCTAATGACTAAACCGAGTCCACCTGTGTGTAATCTAATCTCAGTTCAAATACAGCTGCTCTGTGATGGTCTCAGAGGTCTGTCTAGAGAATATTGGGGAGCAGACAGCATCATGAAGTCCAAGGAACACACCAGACAGGTCCTGGATAAGGTTGTGGAGGAGTATAAAGCTGGTTTAAGCTATAAGAAGATTTCCAAAGCTTTGAACATCTCTCGGAGTACTGTTAAATACACTATGCAGAAATGGAAAGAGTATGGCATCACTGATCAGAGCTGTAACCAAGAAGCCCATGGATGAACTGCAGAGAGCCACAGCTCAGGTGGGGGAACCTGTCCACAGGTCAACTATTAGTCGTACACTGCACAAATCTGGCATTTATGGAAGAGTGGCTAGAAGAAAGCCATTCTTTAAAAAAAAAACATGGGTGACACAGCAAACATTTGGAAGAAGGTGCTTTGGTCAGATGAGACCAAAATTGAACTTTTTGGCCAAAATGCAAAGCGCTATGTTTGGCGTAAAAGAAACACTGCACATCACCCTGAAAACACCATCCCCACTGTCAAACATGGTGGTGGTAGCATCATGCTCTGGGGGTGCTTCTCTTGAGCAGGGACATGGAAGCTGGTAAGAGTTGATGGGAAGACGGATGGATCCAAATACAGGGCAATCTTGGATGAGAACTTGTTGGAGTCTGCAAAAGACTTGAGACTGGGGCAGAGGTTCACCTTCCAGCAGGACAATGACCCTAAACATAAAGCCAAGGCAACAACGGAATGGTTGAAAACAAAAAATATCCATGTGTTAGAATGGCCAAGCCCAGACCTAAATCCAATTGAGAATCTGTGGAAAGATCTGAAAACTGCAGTTCACAAGCGCTCACCATCTAATCAGACTGAGCTTGAGCTGTTTTGCAAAAAAGAATGGGCAAAACTTCCAGTCTCAAGATGTGCAAGGCTGGTAGAGACATACCCCAACAGACTTGAAGCAGTAATTGCAGCAAAAGGCAGTTCCACAAAGTATTGACTCAGGGGGGTAGATACTTTTGCACACCCCACTTTTCAGTTTTGTATTTATGAAAAAAGTTCAAAAGCATGAATACATTTCATTTCACTTCACGATTGTGTGTCCCTTAGTGTGTGTCTTTCACATAAAATTTCAAAATGCAAGATGTTGAAAAGTTAAAGGGGTGCAGATACAGTATCTGCACCCCTTTAACTTTTCAACATCTTGCATTTGAGTATCTGATATACTGTATTTATGCAACCCACTGTATATATATACATATATCATATACATCGTTTTTATATTCACATTGATGAACATATGTGTATATGTATATGTGTATATATATACATATATGTTCATGTGAATATAAATAATAAAATTTAATATATATATATATACATGATATATATTGTTGCTTGTGTGTTCATGCGTTCATGTGTTTGTGTGTTCATTTGTTCATGCGTTCATTGTGTTCATGGTTACCTTGAAGGAGTGTTTGTAGATGAACACGTCCAGACCTCCCTCCATCTTCTTGTGTTTACTGAAGAGAACGAGCTCCTCGAACAGGAAGACGTGACGCTGACACTTCCTCCGCCCACTCCACACCGTGAACTCATCCTGACGGATCAGCTGACCCTGCTCCTTAAGATTCACCTACACACACACGCACACACAACAGGAAGTGATGTCACACTCTGTGGGTCACATCTTCAACTCATCACTGTCACTAACTTACATCACAGTCTCGGATGGCGTCCATTGCCAGCAGGTCGTTGCCGTGGCGAAGCTGAAACTTGACCAAGTTGGTGGCAGCCTGCAGCGCATTAAGCTCCGCCTCCTGGGTCACGCCCACCTCCTTGATGATGTCATCGAGCAGCAGCGCATATTTACTCATTCTCTGAATGGGCTTCAGCAGGTACGACAACAAATCCATCTTATCACCCAGCTGCAGCTGTTTCCACTGAGGGCAAAGGTCAGAGGTCAACACAGGTAAGCAGAGGTCAATGGAGTTCACAAAGGTCAAAGGTTATATGACAAAGTTCTCACCCTGAAGAAGTTTCCATGGTTCAACAGCAGAGCATCAGACTTTGGTTTGTTCTTACTGTAGAGAGCGTAGAGGGCAAACTGCTGCTGCTGCAGAGGAACAACAACAACAACGTCAACAACAAAATCAACAACGTCAACCTCCCTCCATCTTCTTGTGTTTACTGAAGAGAACAAGCTCCTCGAACAGGAAGACGTGGTGCTGATTAGATATAGGTCGATAATTTTAGCTAATTACCGACCTATATCTAATCTTCCCTTTGTTTCTAAAATCTTAGAAAAGGCAGTTACTAATCAATGATGTGAATATTTGCGCATTAATGGCCTGTTTGAAGATTTTCAGTCAGGTTTTAGATTAAACCATAGCACAGAAACAGCACTAGTTTAAGTTAGTAATGATCTTCTCTTGGCGTCAGATAATGGTCTACTTTCTTTACTTGTCTTGTTAGATCTTAGTGCTGCATTTGACACCATTGATCATAATATTCTACTGCAGAGATTGGAGCAGATACTTGGTATCACAGGTGCTGCCCTCTGCTGGTTTAAATCATACTTATCTGATAGATTCCAGTTTGTTCATGTTAATGATAAAGCCTCACTTCAAACAAAAGTTAATTGTGGAGTTCCACAAGCCACAGGCTTTTACCTTATATATGCTTCCTCTAGGGAACATTATTAGAAAGCACAACATACACTTTCATTGTTATGCAGATGACACACAGCTATATTTATCAATGAGGCCGGATGAAATAAATCAGGTTGTTCAACTCCAGGAATGTCTCAGAGACATTAAGTCCTGGATGACCTGGAACTTTCTAACTTTCTAAAAACTTTCTGCCCACATTGTCACTTTAGATGACATCACCCTGGCTTCCAGTTCCACTGTGAGGAACCTTGGAGTTACTTTGAATTTAGAATTAAAGTGACTTAGAATTAAATTTAAAATCCTCCTCCTCACGTACAAAGCACTTAATGGTCAGGCCCCTTCATACCTGAAAGACCTAGTCTTACCCTATCACCCTAATAGACCACTTAGGTCACAAAATACAGGTTTACTTTTGGTTCCCAGAGTCTGTAAGAGCAGAATGGGAGGCAGAGCACTCCCAGGCTCCTCCTCTCCTGTGGAACCAGCTTCCAATGACAGTTTGGGAGGCGGAGCCTCTCTCTGTATTTAAAGTTAGACTTAAAACTTTCCTTTATGATAAAGCTTATAGTTAGAGCTGGTTCAGAGAAACCTGGGAGTTTTTTCTCTCCACTGATGCCTAGTGCTTGCTCATTGTGTGAACTGTTGGGGTTCTCTGCTCTCCTTGATGTTGTCTATGTACAGTGCCTGTATGTATGTTATGATTTGGTGCTATACAAACAAAATTGAATTGAATTGAACAACAAAATCAAAGTCAACAACAACGTCAACAACAACGCCAACAACGTCAACAACAAAACCTGAACATCAACAACTACAGCGTCAACTACAATGCCAACAACATGAACATCAACAATGCCAACAACACTACAAACAAACGTGATCATGTGACCTACATGTCTCAGGAAGCAGTGAGACACTCGGAGCGGGTGTCTCCAGCACGACTCCAGCTCTCTGAGGAAGAACTGACTGTGAAAGTCCAGAAGTTTCTCCAGGTTCCCAAAGACCACGGAGCGTTTCCCTCTCAGGTCCTGAGGAAGGTCCACTCGCTCCATCTCAGGAAAGTAGTGATGGATGATGTAACGCAGTGAGCGCACATATTCACGCTCTGTGGTCACCATCTCCTCCACCATGTGACGCAGTTTACTGCACACACACAAACATCACAAATCATCACCATGATAACTACTCTGTGAGCTCCTGTGTTGATTACCCACCTTCCCTTGGGTCTGGGGTCTGCAGTGGGCGTGCCGTGCCCTACTGGCGCCGCCCAGCTGTGTGTTGCCATCCTGGGGCAGAGTGTGAGGTCAGCAGCCTCGGTGCCGCTGACCTCCAGGCCGCGAATGAACACACCCGTGTTTCCTCTGCGCAGCGGCTCGCTGAGGGCTCGAGAACAGGGGTCGTACCGCGGCGTCTCAGGGGGCGGGCCATCAAAGCTCTGTGTCTTCCTGAGCTGCTGCCGCCTGCTGGAGGAGAAGGAGGGGGAGGATTCGAGCTGTGGGAGGAGCTGTGTATGCTGTGGAGTAGAGAATGGGGAAGTGAGGGGGAGCAGGAGGGAGGAGCAACTAGGAGGTGAGGTGTTGGTGTCCACTTCCAAGGGATAGGAGGAAGAGGAGGAGTCACGGATGCCCCACAATCCTGATGAAATCTTCTTCCTGGAGGAGGTGGAGCTTGTGCGGGGGGCTGGGTCAGAGCATCTTCTCTGGGTGGAGTCTCGAGTCCTGAGTGCAGCCTCCATCTTCCTGTCAAACATCTTCTTGGTCTCCTGAAACTTGGACGAGGCGAAGCTCCACTGACGGACGCCTAGCTCTCCCCGCAGCTCCTCAGCCTCCACCCTCATCTCCTGGAAACGGGCGTCTGTGATTGGTGGGTGTAGGCTCTGGTAGTCCTGCAGGGAGCCAATCACAGCCTGACACGTGTCGGGCAGCGAGCACTCGTCCATACTGATGCCAGCGAGGTGTCGCAGGCCGGCAAACGCCCAGCCATACACCTGCAGACAGAGGTCACAGGTCACATGACATCAGAGGCACACACACACACACACACACACACACACACAGTGATGTGTACCTGGTCTAAGAAGGTGTATAGTTGAACGGCCCGCTCAATGTTCTGACCCGTGTCATTGACTCGCTGAGAGAAGTCCTGAAGCTGAGCCCAAAGAGAGTGAACTTTGACCTTGTAGGCATGGAGGTCAGCTGATGACACGCCCTCCCAGCGCTCCAGGTGAGTCAGCAACTCTTCGCCACGTTTACAGTACTCCTCAAAAACAACAAACACACAATGTATATGAAATGGCTCATCACCTCAGGACACAGGAGTGTGTGTGTATATATACATATATGTGTGTGTATATATACAAATATATACGTGTATATATACAGTACATATATACATATATACGTGTGTGTATATATATACATATAGACGTGTGTGTATATCTATACATATGTGTGTGTACATATATACGTGTATGTGTATATATATATACATATATATGTATGTAGGGCTTAGGGTTATTGCGATATTTTTTGTTCACATGGCAATATGCGATATTATAATATTATAATCATTATATAGCTCGCAAGCTCACCGGATGGCCGCTCAGCTGACAGCTGAAACCTAGCGTCCGGAGTGTACAACAGAAACCCGGAGACAGGAGACCAGACTGCTGATGTGTTTTAAGTCCACTTGGACCCAAAATCTGCAGCTAACAGCTGGTGCTGCTAAAACTAGCGACAACAAACAGGCATTACGTCACCAGCTCAACTTTTATATTAAAAAATGTATCAGCTTAAAGTATACCTGCTCACTCTCCACCTGCACCGTGTCCACCAAGTTTTCCTCCAAATGTCTGTTGTGATGCGTAGCGTGGGCGGGACTACAGTACGTCCTACGCCTATGTAAGGGGCGTGCCTGAGCGGCTGAACTCAGCTTGTAAGCTCAGAGGGAAGTGGTATAATATACCAGTATGGTGATATTGTATCAACTTCATATCTCTTTCAAAAATATACCGGTATAACTCTTATTAAGTATATCGCCCAGCCCTACACACACATATATATATACGTGTGTGTGTATATATATTTATATAAATAAACACATACATAAGCAATGGTGCTGAACTCTTTGAACTGTTGTTGTTTGTTGATGACGAGCTGCAGAGAATCTTCTGTTTGACTCAAACTCTTCAGACGAGGCTCCGCCCCCTGCAGCCACATGCTCACCTGAATACAGGTACAATCACAGTGAGCGACAGGTGATGGTGTTGGTAATGTTGTTGGTGATGGTGTTGTTGTTCGTGTTGGTGATGTTGTTGGTGATGGTGATGTTGGTGATGGTTTTGTTGTTGGTGTTGTTGATGTTGTTGGTGGTGATGGTGATGGTGATGTTATTGGTACGAATTTGATCGTGTATGATGGCAATGATGTTGAGTGATGATTGTTGTGTTGTTATTTGGTGATGGTGTTATGATGATGAATTATTGGTGATGTTAGTGATGATGTATGTTGGATGTTGTGATGATATTTAATTGATGATATTGTGGTGATGTTGTTGGATGATGTTAGCGGTGATGTTGTTGGTGATGTGTGATGTTGTGGTGATGTGATGTTATTTGAATTGTTGATGATGTTGTTGGTGATTGATGGTGTCGAGTGATGTGTTGATTGAGTGATGTTGTGATGGTATTTGGTGATGTGTTGAGTGATGTGATGGGTGATGTTGTTGATGATTGGTGATTGGTGATGTTGTTGGTGTTGCTGATGTGGTGATGATGCTGGTATGGTGATGATGATGTTGTTGGTGATATTTGTGATTGATGTGTGGTGATGGTGATGTTGTGATGTTGTTAGTGATGTTGTTGGTGTTGGTGATGGTGTTGGTGATGTTGTTGTGATGGTGTTGGTGATGTTGTTGTGATGTTGGTGATTGTGATATTGTTGGTGCATTGTGAGTGCGCTCACACTGACCTCAGTGAATCTGTCCTCCAGGCCTCTGAAGTCCAGGATGAAGCTGAGCTGCTGCGTCCTGGTGTTGGACAGAGTGACGAGATGGTGGAGCAGCTCGTCCACCTGATTGTACAGAGACGACACCGCCTCCACCTCCACCTGCCACGCATCTCTCACCTCTCTATGCAGCCATGACAGAGAGGCCCCGCCCTTCTGCTGTAACCGCACCAGGCGACTGTCTTCAAGGACACCACGCATCACCTCTTTGAAGCGGGACAAGAGCAGCTCCGCCTCCTACGACAGCGACAAACAGACGTGGGTTGCTCTGGTTACCATGTTAACCAGGTGACTGTGTGTGTGTGTGTGTGGTACCTGAGCAGAAGCAGGAGGGGGTGTGGTCTCCAGGATGTTGATGGTTTTCTGCAGCAGGTTGATGACATCATCACACTGACGGGTCAACTGTTCCACTCTCTGAATGACACAGGAAGTACAACGTAACCACTTCCCGTTCATGTATAATAACAAACAAACAAACTAACAAACTAACAGACCGATCTGAAGCAGAGCCAGCTGCTCTGACTGAAGCTGAAGGAGCCTCCTAACTCTGTAGGAAGCTGCTGCAGTGCTACCTGTCTGTGGAGAGACTTCAGAGACGTCAACACCTGCACCTGCAACTGCACAACAACAACAACAACAACATGAAATAACAACAGCACAAGAGGAAATGTGTCAATAATCCAGGACACGGACACCAGCAGGGGGCATCTCAATATTAACAGCATTATTAATTAGCACACACTTCTATCATCATGTGGTTAGCTCCTCCTCAATGTAAGCAGAGTCATCTCAGCACAGCTGCTGTAACATTTCCTTTGCTAAATTTGTGTGTGTGTGTGTGTGTGTGTGTGTGTGTACCTGTGAGATTGTGGGTTTGTCCACACGCACACATGAATTGTCTCTGTTGACCAGCAACAACACGGTGTGGACAGAGCCTGGAGTCTGATCCTGTACATAACAACAACAACACACAGATCCAGTTAGAGGTAAAACTGGTTTGTGTCATCGTGGTTCTGGCTCCGCCTCTAATCACCCTCCTTCAGTGCCCCCTTCTCCCAGCAACCAGGCCAGTGCGTGGCCCCAAGTGGGAAAGTGTGGGCTAACTGTGGGACAGTGTGGGCAGGGCACACCCACACTAATCCCATTTGGGCCCTGCGTGGTTTTGCCCTTTAGGGCTCCATGTGAGTTTTGTGTGGGCCAACTCACACTTGGGCTAGCCCACACAACACCCACATTTAATAGATCAGATTGACACACAGGAGCTTAATGTGAATTTTTAGTTTGCCATACGTTGTTGTGTGCATGAATAATAGGGGTGTAACGATTCATCTACTACATTAATGTATCAGTTTATATTCATAAACAAAAACAACAACACAGTAGGTGGATTCTTTTAATCTTTCTTATTCTACAATATTGTGCTGGGGTGGGAGCACAGCTAAGGTAGAATTCCACAGCATCCTGGACAATGCCAGCCACCCTCTGCGCACTGTCATCAGCAGCCAGATGAGCCACAGAAGCCTCAGCAACAGGTTGCTCCTCCCAAAGTACAGGACCAACAGGCTGGGGGACTCGTTTGTCCCTCGGGCCATCAAACTGTACAAATCCTCACTGGGGGGGAGGAGGGCAAACAAAACAAACATTACAAACTAAACAAACAACTGTCCATAATCACAACTCACAGAAATGTGCAATAACCACAACAAATACTCATAAATGTGCAATAAAACCTTGGGCAATATGGGGAAACTGTAGGTGTGTGTCACCTAAACTCTTTATTTCTCCTATATATATATATATGTATACATATATATATATACACTGTATACCTACAAAGATACACTGTGGGTACTGTAAAGAACAATTTTATTTTTTTATTTGACATCATCAAACCTAGGGGTAATAATAGTATATAATATAATATGCAATAATATAGAGTCACACGGTGGTGTAGTGGTTAGCACGCTCGCCTTGCAGCGAGAAGACCCGGGTTCGAGCAGTGAGAGTGAATGGTTGTTTGTCTCTAGTTGTGTGTGGCCCTGCGATGGACTGGCGAACTGTCCAGGGTGTACATCGCCCGATGTAGCTGAGATTGGCACAGCACCCCCCGCGACCCTCTGGTGGAGGATAAAGCGGTTAGATGATGACTGACTGACTAATACAATAATATAATAATTATTATTGTCACAGAACTTGTTTACTGTCCATGAAAATAATGACGAAAGATATACAGTGCTTTAAACTGAGTCTCAGACAGCCTTTAATGATGACAAATTGAAGACAAACGATGATAAAGTCGTCACGGTATGAGTGATTCCGGTGTTAGCACCATTTTACGTTCTCGATAATGCCTACTTTCACTGAAGTGGAAAAAACACAGCCATGCTTACGGGATAACGGTTGTTTTACACAGGGTACATTTAGTTTATGTATATACAAAAACCTACCTTGTGGTACACGTCAAGCATCACGATGCAATCCCCAGTTCATCTTGTGGAGAGGTTCTCTCATCCGGTTCCAGGCCGAACAGATTTATCGGTAAAGTAGTGTTTCCCGTTGTCCGGTAATTCGCGAGTCAGAATTCAACAAAAACAAAGCCCAGACCACAGCTGTAGTTCGGCCAGTCAAAACCAGTTTGTTGTTTCCCCTATCTGTGCACCAGCTGGAGTAAGTACTGCCATGGATGTATTAAAGGGGACATATTATACCCTATTTCCCCCATTAAAATAGTTCCCTGGTGTCCTAATGAACATGTCAGTGACATGCTTTGGTCAAAATACCATAAGGATGAAGCACCATAGCAGTTCAATAACCCTGGTAAACCCGCCTCTTTAAGAACGCTCGGTTTTCGTGCATGGTCCCTTTATATGCAAATGAGACACAGGCAAACACACACCCACTTCTTCCAGGGGATTTCTGATTTGTCCGCTTTGCAGCGCTCACTCGCTCAGCTTCTGTTCCCTCTGCTCCATACCTCTCCCCCTCCCTCCACTAGTTCTCTGACAATATCAACATGGCAGCGTGCGAAGAAAACAGCAAGGGTCCCGTCACAGGAAGAGACGTCCTACATAAGGATCGAGCCGAACACTGTCCAACTGTAAATCAGTTAAAAACACTTAGGGACAGCACCACTGATAGCCAGTGGCACGAGGCGAGCTGAATAAATCAGACCGGTGACTCTATGCTCCAGAGACCTCGGCAAGCTGAATAAACTGCCAGCTGAATAAAGCGCCAGTTTAGGCAGCTCGCCGCTCGCCGTTGGTGATCAGCGGTGCTGTGCCTAAGTGTTTTTAACTGATTTACACTTGGGCAGTGTTCGGCTCGATCCATATGTAGGACGTCTCTTCCTGTGACGGACGCTTACTGTTTTCTGCGCACGCTGCCATGTTGATATTTATTTTTAATTAGGACGTGTCAGAATTCTTAACAATGTGTGTGTTTGTACGTCGGTGAAATACGTTCGCTGTTTAAATACGACGACCGCTGGCCGCAGTCTGATGTGGTGCGAACACACGAACACACATTTGCTGACTTTATCCGGCACATTAGCTTCATATATAAAATCATATATCATACATATTTTATGACCATGTGTTTCAGGTGATCTTGCAAGTGAGTTACAAAATGTGAGTTACAAATAACCATGGTATAATATCATTATACTGTCTTTGTGTAAGTAGAGTAAGTATTAACAACGATGGCCATTACATTGATATTCACGATGACACTGACAGCCTAGCCTAGTGATTAAACTAGTAATTTCCCAGTCTAATGTTTGAAAACTGAAAGCATAAACAGAATACATGTCTATTTTGTATTTAATACAAAGGACATTTTGCTTTGTTGAATGCATTGAGATAGCACACTCTATATAGTCAAAATGTAACATGCATGTTTACAGTAGGATTTTTAAAACCGTTTATTAATATAATTTACCCTTGTTTTTTTTACAATTAAAACGTGACTCCGTAACTCAAGAGATTGGGACGAGGGTAGGAGCAGGAGAAGGACAAAATGTCTCCACTGGTATCATCTGTTTACAGTTATGCTGGTTTTGCAATTTAATTTATGTTTTTGATGGTTTCAGGATCTTTGTTGTTGTTGCTGTAGTTGATTTATTTTTTCATGTTTTCATGTTGATAATGTTCAATAATATTCAATTAATAAACTAAATCCCACGAGTAAAAGAATAACTTCAATAACAACATGCCCCACACTATGCCCACACCCAGCCAACAGGGGGCTGGCCACTGTGGGCCCCAATATTGTTGTGAAAAGCAGGGCTCGCGTGGGTACCACAGCGGTTTTGGGGCCCACAGTGGGCCCCACAGTTGCCAGCCCACAGTGGGCCCGACAAAGAGAACAGAGAACTGATACAGAACTTTGAGGACTGGTCCCTGTGGAACCGCCTCCAGCTCAATGCAGGGAAAACTAAAGAACTGGTGGTGGGTTTGTGCAGGAGACATCCAGGACATTGAGATGGGGACCTGGACTGGACTGATCTGGTCTGATCTGATCACGCTGCTGCCCTCTACAGGAAGGCTCAGAGCAGATTAAGGTCCTAAAGACCTTCTACGACTCAGTCATGACATCAGCTATCTTTTATGGACTGGTCTGCTGGGGCAGTAGCATCACAGCTGCAGACAGGAAGAGGCGGGACAGACTTCCATGCTCTTCATTATCACAGCAGTGATCTCAGGAGCTTCCTCTCTGCTCTCAGTCCATTTTACGTTTCATCTTTGTATATAATGTAAACATCAAGACCATACGATACATATATATTCAGGAAACTGTCTTTAATGTAGTATTTCAACTTGTTTAGTGTTTTGTTACAGTGTACTTTTATTATTTATTATCTTTATCATTATTTTCTTTGCTGCTGTAACAAACCGCAGGACTGCAGTGTGTCTAGCGCCGCCCTGTAGGTGCTCAGTGGAATCAGACTGATAAAGCTCCAGCAGGTCACAGGTCAAACACAATTCATCACCTGTCTATGGACTCACCTGCAGGGACATGAGGGCGGAGTAGAGGGCGGGGCCTGGAGCAGCTCTGCGTGCGTCCACCAGCACCGTCAGCCCCAATGCTCGCACTTCCTCCCTGTTCCACACAGGACATGATGTCAGAGGAAAAAAAGCTGCACTGTCAGCTGTGAACCATGTGATGCTTCATACCTGAGGGTGGAGCTGTAGTAGAGGAGGAGGCGGAGCAGCTCCGCCCCCTCACACTCAGAGTTGGACCACACAGAGCTCCAGGTGTTGACCGTCACCAGAGGCCGCCCATTTCTGTCAGTGGTTCCTGCAGAGACACAGACCAGCTCAGTCTAATCTGAGTCCAACCAGGGATTAAAGTTAGACCTGGTTCAAATTAAACTTCTCACCAGGCAGACAGAGGGCGCCAGAGCTCAGCAGCACGCCATAGAAGCTGGACTGGGAGGACTGGAGACACTGAGACAACTGGGAAAGTGACTTTGAGACAGAGGCGGCAGCTGATTGATGGAGCAGTTGTTGTTGTTGTGTTGGGCTGTTGAACACTCTGAGATGTGATTGGTCACCAGAAGAAACAGTGGTGAGACCTGTGAAGAGACAACACACACACACTGTGACTGACCTTTGACACACACACACACACACACACAGACACACACAGTGGCTGACCTGTAACACACACACACACACACACACACACACACACACACACACACACACACACACCCAAGGCAACTAATCGGCCAGTCAGGAAGAGGAGGAAACGAGACAGATGTTTGTACCTTCAGTCTGAAGATCTGCTCCTCCTTCTCCAACTAACTTGTCAGAGCTTTGCTTCTTCTGCTCTTCCTCTTCTTCACAGCTGTGCTCCTTCTGCTCCTCCTCTTCTTCACAGCTGTGCTCCTTCTGCTCCTCCTCTTCTTCACAGCTGTGCCTTCTTCTCCTCTCTTCTTCACAGCTGTGCTCCTTCTGCTCCTCCTCTTCTTCACAGCTGTGCTCCTTCTGCTCCTCCTCTTCTTCACAGCTGTGCTCCTTCTGCTCTTCCTCTTCTTCACAGCTGTGTGCCTTCTTCTCCTCCTTTTCTTCACAGCTGTGCTCCTTCTGCTCCTCCTCTTCTTCACAGCTGTGCTTCTGCTCGCTCTTCTTCACAGCTGTGCTCCTTCTGCTCCTCCTCTTCTACAGCTGTGCTCCTTCTGCTCTTCTTCTTCTTCACAGCTGTGTGCCTTCTTCTCCTCCTTTTCTTCACAGCTGTGCTCCTTCTGCTCCTCCTCTTCTTCACAGCTGTGCGCCTTCTTCTCTTCCTTTTCTTTACAGCTGAGCTCCTTCTGCTCCTCCACACACACTTCTGTCTTCAGTTGTGATGAGGAGACGCTCACTGCTCTGATTGATTCTTCAAGTTCTAAGAGAGGAGGTGGTAGAAGCTTTTCACAATAAGAGTCCAGAGTGGGTTTTATAGTATTTTCACAATAAGAGTCCTGAGTGTGTTTTACAGTATTTTCATAAAAAGAGTCCTTAGTGGGTTTTATAGTATTTTCACAATAAGAGTGCTCAGCAGTGTTGATACATTTTGTTCTCTCTTCTTCATCTTCTTTTCCTTTCATCACTTGCTTCTTCTTCCTCTCTTGACTGAGCTGACCTTCCTCTTCACTCTTCACCTCCTCCTCCTCCCTCTCTACAACCTCATCACCTGACACATGTTCCTCCTCCTTGTTCAGCCCTCCCTCTTCCTCTCTAAGTGCCACAACTTCAGTCCCTGATGTTTGTTCCTGTGAGGAGGTTCCTGTGACTTCAGGAGGAGCAAAAGACGAGGAGGAGGTGCGGATACAGGAGTCTTGGGTGATCATTTCCTCCATGACCTCACAGAGCCTGGAGGGGTGTGTGTTTGTTGTGTGTGGGTTGTCAGGTGTGTGTGTGTGTGTGCTGCTCCTGGCTCGGAGTTGTTGGCTGAGCTCCTGCGTTGATGAACCTCTCTGTGGTGAGAATGAAGGCAGCGTCAGCTTCTTCAGCTCCGTCAGCTCCTTCAGCTCCTTCAGCTGTGTCAGCTCCGTCAGCTCCATCAGCTCCACGTACTCCCCCTCCAAGTCCTCAGACTCACTACTCATTTCTGATTGGTTGGCTTTTGTGGAGAGGTGGGGTTTAACATCCTCCCGTCTCCAGGAGTGAACGTCTTTATTCTCATCATGTGACTCCTTCTGGTCCATGGTGGAAGCATGGGACTGGGAGCAGCTGAGCAGCTGTGGGTAGACCACATCCTCCCAGGGAACCCTGAAGATGTGGCGGTTGGCGGCGAGGACGCAGCACCGCAGCGTGGACACTCCGCGCTGCTCCCTCTCCCTGTTCACCGAGTCCAGCCAGGCCACGCTGAAGAGAGAGTGCAGCGCTACCTCGGCCACCTCCTGCTGCTCCACATGACCGCAACCCTCTGACATGCTGCACAGGAGCAGGCAGGGTGACGAGGACACGCTGCTCCTGCAGGAGGCGCTGTGGGCTCCAAGAGGTGGAGACACCAACAGGTAGAAGTCACCTGGTAGAAGAAGACGCTGGTCCACAGGACAGAGATGGACGACTAACTTCTCCTGCATGCACAGAGGCCAACCTTCATCACAGGACTGCACCTGAGGAAGAGGAGCAGTCATAGCTGTCAGAGGGAGGGGTTAGATTGTTCAGAGGGAGGAGTCACAGGCAGCTTCTGCTTCTCAGATGAATGTTTCTTGTCTTACTGGTGTCTTCATAGTTCATTTCATTATTTCCACATAAGTTCTTTAAAATGCTTCAAACTGACATAGAACTTAGATGTATTTATATTTTTATTCACACACTGTTATTGTGTTAAAAGATCTTTCTTTGCTAAATAAGCAGAAACAGGTTAAAGGTGCGTTACTGCCACCTGGAGGCTCCTGCCACTACTGCACAGATAATCCTGGGACAGGGTCCATCACTGTGACCCTGAGACCAGGGACAAAGCTACTCACACGGTGCTGCTGCAGCGCCTCCAACAGGAACTTGGCAGGTAACAGGAAGTCCAGGAGACAGCGGATGCCGTCTCCTCTATAGCAGCAGTCCACCACACTGAGGACCTGACAGAGGACAGTTGCTGATGTGGCCTGGAAGGGTGGGTAGAGTGAGGACAGAACCTTTTGGATACATCTGTCCACAGATTCAGAGTCCTGCAGAAAGGACAAACATATAAGACCTGAGACACACAACTACAATAAATTCAGAACAACACTTTCACTACTACAACACGTTCGGAACAACACATTTACAACAACACGTTCAGAACAACACGTTCACTACCACAACACGTTCAGAACAATACGTTTACAACAACGCTTTCAGAACAACAAGAGGTGAGACAGGACAAGGATACATTAGTTTCACTACTATTCAGAACAACAGACGTCAGAACAGAAAGAACAACCACTTCAGATACTCACGCAGAACAACTACTACAAACATCAGCTCAGAACAATCAGACTACACAACACTTACTACACTTTCACAACTACTTTGAACACACAACACTCAGAACCACAACACACGCACCACAACCACAACACGCCTGAACACGACTACAACAATCGCATAACCAAACAACACGCTACATTCACCACAACACGTTTCACAACAAACAGCGCTTCACAACACAACACAAACACGTCACTACTACAACACTCAGAACAACACGCTACAACACTACAACACGCTCACTACAACACATTCAGAACAACACGTTTACAACTACAACACTTTCACTACCACAACATGTTCAGAACAACACATTCACTACCACAACACATTCAGAACAACATGTTCACTACTACAACGCTCAGAACAACACGTTTACAACTACAACACATTCAGAACAACACATTTACAACAACACGTTCACTACCACAAGACGTCAGAAACACGCTCACTACCACAACACGTTCAGAACAACATGCTTACTGTTACTACATCGCTCAGAACAACACGTTCACTACTACAACGCGTTCAGAACAATACGTTTACAACAACAACACTTTCACTACCACAAAACGTTCAGAACAACACGTTCACTACTACAATGTGTTCAGAACAACAGGTTCACTACTACAACGCGTTCAGAACAACACGTTCACTACTACACGCCAGAACAACATCACTACTATTCGCTCAGAAAACACGCTCAGAACAACACGCTCACTACTACAACGCGTTCAGAACAACATGTTTACAACTACAACACGTTCAGAACAACACGTTTACAACAACACGTTCAGAACAACATGTTCCCTACTACAACACGTTCAGAACAACACGCTACACTACAACGCTACAACAACGCTACCACAACACGCTCAGAACAACACGCTTATTCAACCGCCAGAACAACACGCTTCACTACTACAACAGCTTCAGAACAACACGCTCACTACAACGCGTTCCAACTACTACACGCTCAGAACAACATTTCACTACTACAATGCGCTCAGAACAACACGCTTCACTACTACAAGTTCAAACAACATGTTCACTACAACACGCTCAGAACAACACGCTTAACTACCACAACACGCTCAGAACAACACGCCACTACTACAACACGCTCAGAACAACACGCTACTACTACAACGCTCCAGAACAACACGCTACAACAACTTTCAACATACCACAACATGTTTACAACACGCTCAGAACAACATTTCACTACTACAACACGCCAGAACAACAACACACTCAAACACTTCAACTACCACACAATTCAGAACAACATCATATTCAGAACAACACCACTACACACGTTCAGAACAACACGTTCACTACTACAACGCATTCAGAACAACATGTTCACTACTACAACACGTTCAGAACAACACGACTACAACACGCACGAACAACACTCAACATCGTAACAACACGTTTCACTACTACCACAAAATCAGAACAACACGCTCACTACTACAACATCGTTCAGAACAACACGCTCACTACTACAACGCCGCTCAGAACAACACGCTCTTTACTCACTACTACAACGCTCAGAACAACATTCACTACTACAATGCTCAGAACAACACGCTTCACTACTACAACACGCCGCTCAGAACAACATCACTAACTACAACACGCTCAGGTTTAACAACAGAACAACATACAACACGCTCAGAACAACACACTACAACACGCTTCAGAACAACACGCATACGCCACAACATGTTCAACACTACAACACATACTCAGAACAACAACACGTTCTACTCAGAACAACACGTTCACTACAGAACAACACGCTCACTACACGCGTTCAGAACAACACGTTCACTACTACAACCAGAACAACATGTTCACTACTACAATCAGAACAACACGCTCACTCAGAACAACACGCTATTACTAATGCGCTCAGAACAACACGCTACTACCACAACACTCACTACTACACACGCTCACTGAACAACACGCTCACGCTACGCGCTCAGAACAACAAACACGCTCAGAACAACACGCTCACACTACACACGCTGCTTCCAGCGTTTACACAGAACAACAACTACAACACATTCAGAACAACACGTTCAACCGCGCTTCAGAACAACACGCTCACTACTACAATGCGCTTTCACTACTACGCTCACGTCTACAAAGGCTCAGAACAACACACATTACTACAACACGCTCAGAACAACACGCTTACTTACCACAACACGCTCAACACAACACGCAACAACAACACGCTTACTCAACAACAACATCGCCTACAAAAGCGCCACAACATGCTTACAACACGCTCAGAACAACACGCTCAACAACACCAGCGCTACTACGCTCACTACTACAATGCGCTCTCAGAACAACACGTGTGCGCTCAGAACAACACGCTCACTACAACGCTCAGCGATTCAGAACAACATGTTCTACTACAACACGCTCAGAACAACACGCTTACGCCACAACAGAACAACACGCTCACTACTACAACACATCTAGAACAACACGCTTACAACACGACAACACGCTCACTACCACAACGCTTCAACAACTGCTACAACACGCTCAGAACAACACGCTCACTACTACAACATCAGAACAACGCCACTACTACAACGCTGCTCAGAACAACACACTACTACAACAGAACAACACGACGCTTAGACACGCTCCCTACTACAACACGTTCAGAACAACACGTTCACTACTACAACGCGTTCAGAACAACACGTTCCCTACTACAACACATTCAGAACAACACGTTCACTACTACGACACGTTCAGAACAACACGTTCCCTACTACAACACATTCAGAACAACTTGTTCATAGACATGGACAAATTCTGCTTTTTTCTTCTCCTTCACTCTCTCATTCGTCTTTTCACTCTGTCATTTCCAGGTAGAGCTCATTGAGGACAGTATCCTGTGTGTGACCTTATCTGTTCAGTGAGTGAGTGAGTGATTGAGGGACAGCTCCAGGCTTCCATGTTTCAGGAATGTTCCACATACCAACCCTGTCACAACACGACTCGACACGTGAGTCGTGTGGACCCTGTAGATCAGGAAGAGGATCAGGATCAGTCTATGGTTCCGGAAGAGGAGCGGGAGACCAACGTTTGATCCCCAACAAAAGTCACTCGTTGTTTTTACTGTTTCTTTGAGTTGATTTTCAAAGGTAATGTTCACCTCTGCATGGAAACATGAATAAATAAACAGTTTAATCACAGCTGAGTCACTTCAGCTCACACACCTTTGTCTCCGCCTCCTCTGGGGTTGAGTCTACCCATCCCACACAGACCTGTCACAATATGGAGACAAAGACGTCCACACCTTTGTGTGTGTGTGTGCAGAGATGTCACATAAGTAAAGTCTTGTTTAATGACACATTCATTCATTCATTCACGTGTGCATAGACACACAGACATCCTCTCTCAGGACTGAAGACACTGAGGAATCATTATGAATCATAGTCATCATCTGAATCTAATCTCTGTGTAAATGTTCATGAGTGAAGTAGGTCAGAGCGGGAGGCGTTCCATTTAGGTGGCAGAGTTTTTTTTAGCTGAGGCCTCAGATTTCATTTGAGCAGCAGGACGACGTGTGTGAAAGTGAAGTCAGTGTTGATGGAGTTTTCTTCTTTACAGCTGATCATCTGATAATAAGAACCAACCAGGAAGTGAATGAAGGTCAAATCCTCAAAGGTCTCAGTTTCTGTCCATCACTGTTTTTCACTTATGTGACAAAAACACTTTCATCAGAAAATAAAAATGAGACCAAAATGTGAGGGCGGGACAAACTGGGGAGAGAACCAATCACAGAGGAGGACACATGAGGACAGTGGTGTTAGGAAGTATGAAATCAATGAGGAAAAAAAATTCAACTTTAAATAAGAAACCTGCACAGTGAAAATAAAAATGTTTATTAAAACACTTTCATCTGTGTTGTCAATTCAAACCTTAATAAAACAACAAATTAATAGAGAAACATTTAAAAAATACAAACAAATCCATTCGATTTTAGAATTAACACTGTTGTCCATCCACACTACAACATTTCAAAATAAAACTGAGAACGCTCCGCCTACCACCTGAACATTCCTGCAGCTCACCACCTCCCCCCCCACCTCCTTTCCCAGCAGCCCCGGGACAAGTCCAGACATCAGTGAGGAAAAGTCTCAACTCGTCTGCTTGTATCTAAACACACACACACACACACACACACACACACAAAGTATTGTTTATCCTCCGTCTCCATGACAACCTGGTAAACATCACTACATTAGAAACAGCACAAGTGAGAAGCTGCAAATGTGTGTGGACGTTTACCAAACATCATCATCTTCACCTGTGAACCATCAGAAACAGACACACACACACTGAGTCTGATGTCTAATGTCTGATTTTGTCACTTCAGCTTTTAAAGTCCTTCAGTTTGGTTTATTTTAGTGACACAAAGTGAGCACGCGAGGCAGCAGAGGACCAGCAGTTACAATCACTTGTTTTCTCTATGAGGTTTGGTGTGTGTGTGTTTGTGTGTGTGTATGGGAGAGTGAGTGGTTTGCAGACCTTTGTGTAACAGTGAGATAAAGACGGGATCATGTGACACAGAGATCACAGACTTAGACACACCCAGAAGATGCTTGTTCACAGTGCCAAAAAAAAGGTTAACTTTTACACTGATAAACAAACCACTGTTAGCAAAGAGCCACATGCTAAACCACACTCAAACTTTATTAACAAAGCGAGACAGACAGGCAGGCAGGTCCATTCACTGAAACACTACACCTAAACTGGCCCCTCCCCCTCCACAGCACACACACCATGTGCTACAAAGTGGAGTTGAAGAGAAGCTTCAAATTGTGTGTGTGTGTGTGTGTTCTTACCATGGTGTTATGTCAGCAGATCTGTTTTCCAGTTTAATACCATTTCTCTCTCTCTGTGTGTGACTGTCTCTCTCTCGTCCTCACAGGTTTGAATGTGCTCTCACTCACAGTTCACTTTCTCACATATTAAGCCCCTCCCACCAGCTGATAGTACACGGCCCCATTGTCTCCCTCTGCTGGCTGCTTCTCTCTCAGCAGGTAAATCTACTGACTCATCTCATCTCAACTCTTTAGTACTTACTCTGTGTCCCTGAACACATCACTGTGTGTCCTCAGTGTGTCCCTGAACACATCATTATGTGTCCTCAGTGTGTCCCTGAACTGTCTCTGGCCAATGAAATGTTCACACTATCTTCCTGCCTTTTACACCTGAGAGACAAATTCATCAGCTGCCGATGGCGTTTGGTCACATGATCACATGGATCAGTGGTTCCCTTTACATTAAAATGATCAGAGTCCTGATATAAACACGAGTGTGAACACAATCACAGTCAACTCACATGTAATTTGATTCATATGAACTTTAATGCACTGCATCTGTCAGTCGGCAGGTGGTGCTGTACACTTAGAGTGGACTTTAAAGCATAGTTTCTACATGTGACATTCAGTAAAATCAATATGAGGCAGCATTTGTCTGATCATCACTAACAACCTACAAAGAAGAAGCAGCAACAGTAACAACAATAACAACACTAACAATAACAACAACACTAACAACAGTAACAACAATAACAACAGTAACAAAAACAATAATAACAGTAACAACAATAAAAATAATAACAACAGTAACAACAATAAAAAAATAATAACAGTAACAACAACAATAACAAAATAACAACAGTAACAACAACAACAACAGTAACAACAATAACAACAATAAAAAATAATAACAACAGTAACAACAATAACAATAATAACAGTAACAACAGTAACAACAACAACAACAATAACAATAATAACAACAGTAACAACAACAATAACAACAGTAACAATAATAACAACAATAACAACAATAGCAACTATAATTTTAACAGCAAATACAAATACAGGAAGTGACAAACATGATGACATCACACTGACACGTGACAATAATGTGTCATTTGCCTGAGGTGTGAAGATGAGTCAACGCACACCAGCTCAGCTCACTGTCACAGAGAGGAGGAGTTGGTTCAGAGAAGAGGACACGCCCCTCAGTGAGTACGAGTCATCAAACTGAGTAGAGTTTTATAATCTGGAACATAGATGATTAACCTCAGGATTAAACCCAGGAACATGGATGATTACATTCAGGATTAAACAAAGGAACATGGATGATTAACCCCAGGATTAAAAACAGGAACATGGATGATTAACCTCAGGATTAAACCCAGGAACATGGATGATTAACCTCAGGATTAAACACAGAAACATGGATGATTAATTTCAGGATTAAACCCAGTAACATGGATGATTACATTCAGGATTAAACACAGAAACATGGTTGATTAACCTCAGGATTAAACCCAGGAATATGGATGAGTAACCTCAGGATTAAACACAGAAACATGGTTGATTAACTTCAGAATTAAACCCAGGAACATGGATGATGCCTGGGTTCTACAGCTGAGTGGGATCTCGGCTATGTGGCTCATTGCTGCCAGTTGAGGGCGTTGTCACCAGACTCCTCAGGTAGACTGACGGTTTCCTCCTCTTCCCTGAGCTGGGGGCTGAGCCTGGAGGAGGTGGCGGTTTCGTCAGGGAGGTGGGAGGTGCCAGAAGAGGCTGAAGCTCTGCCTCTTCTTCCTTCTCTTGCTCCTCCTCCATCTCCTGCTCTTTCTTCTTCTCGGGGAAACAGAGGGAGCTCTGAACCACCTGTGATCCTATGGAAGAGGTGCAGCCCCCTACGCTGCCCGGCGGTGAGTAGGAAATTGGGCGTGGTACTCCCAGTCTTGAGAGGGCAGACACCCGAGGGTGGACGGGCTCTGTGTGGGTGGGAGGGGAAGAGACGCTCTCCAGAGAGGAGATGCTCTGGTTCCAGGCCTGCTGCAGGTCCACAGGGATGATCTTTGTGGCCTCAACAGACACACAGGGTGGTGGTGAGCTCACACTGCCCTTCCACGGTAAGAGACTGCCCCCGTTGGTAGGTGAAGGGGGAGCAGCTGTCGGACTGTGACTATCCCCCACAGCAGGTGGTACTGAGGGAAGAGACAGTTAGAACAGTATCAATCAATCGATCAAATCCCTGCAGCCTGTCAATACCTGACTTTGGTCGTGGTTTCGGTGTTTCAGTTCTGCGAGCTACGAAGGTAATCCCGACATCTTCCTCTTTCTCTGCGTCTGAGTGTTCGTCTTTCTCCTCGTCTGACTCCACGGAAACAAACACTGGATCTGAACACAGGTCAACTCAACATGTCACTCATGACTAGTTGCAAAAAAATCCTATTGTTTTTTACACTGTATGGCAATAAACCTATCCTAGATCCTTGATGTCAACTCAACATGTCAAAAGGTCAACTCAACAAGTCAACCCAACAGGTCAACTCAACATGTCAACAGGTCAACTGATCAGGTCGACTGAACAGGTCAATTGAACGTCAACTGAGCAGGTCAACTTGACAAGCCACCTCAACATGTCAAACAGGTCAACAGGTCAACTCAATAGGTCAACAGGTCAGGTCAACTCAACATGTCAACTCAACAGGTCAACGGTCAACCAACAGGTCAACTCAACATGTCAACAGGTCAACTCAAAAGTTCAACTGATCAACTCAACATGTCAACAGGTCAACTCAACATGTCAACTCAAAAGGGTCAACTCAACAGTCAACAGGTCAACAACTGAACAGGTCAACAAAAGGGTCAACAGATCAACTGAACAGGTCAACAGATAAACTCAACAGGTCAACTCAACATGTCAACAGTTCAACTCAACGGGTAAACAGATAAACTCAACATGTCAACAGGTCAACTCAAAAGGGTCAACAGGTCAACTCAACAGATAAACAACATGTCAACAGGTCAACTCAACAGGTCAACAGATAAACTCCAACATGTCAACAGGTCAACTCAAAAGGGTCAACAGAAAACTCAACAGGTCAACTCCAACATGTCAACTCAAAAGGGTCAACAGGTCAACTCAACAGGTCAACAGATAAACTCAACAGGTCAACTCAACGGGTCAACTCAACATGTCAACAGGGTCAACTCAACAGGTCAACTCAAAAGGTCAACAGGTCATCTTAACAGGTCAGCTCAACAGGTCAACTCAACAGGCTGATGGCATTCAGATGAGGTCATGTGACGTGTCTTACCTGTGTCTTGCCAGCTGACGTTACGTCTGGGTTTGTCTCTGTCGAGTCCTTGACGCTGAGGTCAGAAGAAAAAACGGTTCACATTTGTCATCATGACAACAAAAATGATGTTCTCCATTTTTAGTCCTGTTTTATGACGAGTAGGTGGTAACCATGGTGACATTGTGTATTGGGCGTGTCTCACCTTCTTGAGACTTCGCTCCTTCTTGTGTCTTTTGTAACGAGTGGACTTGAAAGTCTCCATTCGACTCTTCATGTTCCTCTGGAAAACCTCACGGTCCTGACGCTCCTTCTCCCCCAGAGACATGAAGTGACGACTGTAGTGGGATTGATACTGGATGCAGAGGAGACGCAGAAGAGACGCAGAAAAGACGCAGAAAAGACACAGCAATAAGAGAGAGGAGAGACATTAAACAGACCTCTATAGTGCGTACGTGTGTTCATGTGTGCGTGCATGTGTGAATTTGTGCGCGTGTTACCCGTCTCCTGGGTTTGTACAGATTCTCTGCGAGGACGTGATGAGTCTCTGTGTCTTCCTCTACTTTGGCTCCGGGGACGTTATCGATCACCTGCAGATCCAGACACACACCACTGCCGTTCTCACGCCTAACACGTCAACAACACGTTAACAACACACCAACAACACGTCAACAACATGTCAACATCACATCAACAACACATTAACAACACACCAACAACACATCAACATCACATTAACAACACATCAACAACATGTCATGTCATGTGACTCACAGGTAGTTGGTGACGTTGGTGAACTCAGGGAAAGAAGCTCTGCTCGCCATCGAAGGAAGAGAGAGGCGAGCTGAGGTCAGGACGTTTCCACCCTACACATACACACACACTTTTTGAACTTCTGAAACTAATGATTATAAGGTGACTGAACATGAATACACCTGCTGATGGACTGAACCATTCCTGTCTCACCTGCTGATGGACTGAACCATTCCTATCTCACCTGCTGACCTGCTGATGGACTAAACCATTCCTGTGTCACCTGCTGATGGACTGAATCATTCCTGTGTCACCTGCTGATGGACTGAACCATTCCTGTCTCATCTGCTGATGGACTGAACCACTGGTGTGTCTCACCTGCTGATGGACTGAACTACTGGTGTGTCTCACCTGCTGATGGACTGAACCACTGGTGTGTCTCACCTGCTGATGGACAAAACCACTGGTGTGTCTCACCTGCTGATGGACTGAACCATTCCTGTCTCACCTGCTGATGGACTGAACCCTTCTTGTCTCACCTGCTGATGGACTGAACCATTCCTGTCTCATCTGCTGATGGACTGAACCACTGTGTGTCTCACCTGTGTGTCTCACCTGCTGATGGACTGAACCACTGGTGTCTCACCTGCTGATGGACAAAACCACTGGTGTGTCTCACCTGCTGATGGACTGAACCATTCCTGTCTCACCTGCTGATGGACTAAACCATTCCTGTCTCACCTGCTGATGGACTGAACCATTCCTGTCTCATCTGCTGAGGGACTAAACCATTCCTGTCTCACCTGCTGATGGACTGAACCACTGGTGTGTCTCACCTGGTCAATGACACTGATGGCGTCTCTGATGTTAATTTTCTGATAAGCCTCCCACAGTTCACTCTTCCTGTACACAGACTTTCTGAGCAGCAGTTTACTCAGGTAGTTCTTATCAAACTGCTCCCACCTGAACACACACACACACACACACACACAGGTCATGTTAGCATCATATCATCATGTCCATGATGACATCATCAGCAGACTCACTTGTCTCTCCAGTGGTGGTAACCCTGCAGTCCTGCGATGTCTTCTACTGCTGTGAGGATGTGGTCAAAGGCCTGGTGCCACACACACACACACACACGTTACCATGACCTTCTCATGACCTCAGATCATAGTTTAGTCTCTCTGTTTGATAATATGGATTATAAATCATATGGATTATAAATTCAACAGTGCTGTGACCTATGCTCTTCATCATCTACTATACACACAACATACACCTCCACTGAGGAGGAGGAGCCCTCACCCTCTCATGGATCTCCTCATTGATGGTTGGCTTCCTGCTCGAGGAACGAGGAACCTTCAGCCACTTCACAAGAGGTTTGATTGTCAGACCCTGATGAGGAAATGAACCAATCAGAGAACACGATGATGCTTACATGACACTTTCACACACAACCACTGATCAAAATCTTTAAATCGTATACTTTATTAATCCCCTTGGGGAAATGATTTCTCTGCATTTGACCCATCCTAGAATTAGGAGCAGTTCCCTTTCCACATGGCCACAGGCTGCCCCAAATGATGATGCTGATGATGGGCAGTAACGCGATACTATAATCTGATGACTTTTCGAGTAAAGTAAGGGATTACAATTGCAAAAACAGTAATTAAATCTTTTACAGGCTGCGTTACTAAAAGGTGATTTTGTCTCACGACAATCACACGTCATATATATTTATACAGTATATACATTTACATATATCAATGTATATATGTGTATACACATATATATATATACACGTGTGTATATAAATATATATATATACATTTATATATGTATTTATATATAAATACACACACATATATACATATTACATTACATTACATTACATTACATGTCATTTAGCAGTCGCTTTTATCCAAAGCGACTTACAAAAGTGCATTTAAACATTTGGGTACAAATAAGAGCTAGAAGTAAGTAAGAGCTTCAAGTAGAAGAAACTATGAAGTGCTAGTCATAAGTGCGATGTACAAGGTTTTTTTTTTTGTTTTTTTTCTTTTGTCGTCTTAGTCGAGGTAGAGTTGGAAGAAATGTGTTTTTAGTCGGCGTCGGAAGATGTGGAGGCTTTCAGCTGTCCGGATGTCGATGGGGAGCTCGTTCCACCATTTGGGAGCGAGGACAGTGAACAGTCTCAAGTTCTGCGAGTGCCTCTGCGATCCTCTCAGTGAGGGGGCAGCGAGCCGGTTTGTCGATGCAGAGCGGAGTGGGCGGGCTGGGGTGTAGGTTTTGATCATGTCCTGGATGTAGGCTGGACCGGATCCGTTTGTAGCATGGAACGCAAGCACTAGAGTCTTGAAGCGGATGCGAGCAGCTACAGGAAGCCAGTGAAGGGAGCGGAGGAGCGGTGTAGTGTGGGAGAACTTTGGTAAGTTGAAGACCAGTCGAGCTGCCGCGTTCTGGATGAGTTGCAGAGGTCGTATGGCGCATGCAGGAAGACCAGCCAGGAGGGAGTTGCAGTAATCCAAGCGTGAGATGACAAGAGCCTGGACCAGAACCTGTGCCGCCTTCTGGGTTAGAAGAGGCCGAATCCTTCAGATGTTGTGCAACATGTATCTGCAAGATCTAGCTGTTGCAGCAATGTTGGCAGTGAGGGAGAGATGGTCGTCAAGTGTCACACCCAGGTTCCTTGCGGTGTGAGAAGGAGTTACCACAGAGTTGTCGAGGGTGATGATTAGGTCTGTGGTGGGAGAGCTTTTTCCTGGGAGAAAAAGAAACTCAGTCTTGTCGACATATACGTATATGTGTGTATATACATAAATACATTTATATACGGTATATACACATTCATATATAAATATACATATACCTTTATATATCATTGTCATCATCATCATCATCATCATCCTCCGCTTATCCAGGGCCGGGTCACGGGGGCAGCAGTTTCAGCAAGGGACCCCAAACTTCCCTTTTCCGAGCCACCGACTGAGGGATCCCGAGGCGTTCCCAGGCCAGAGTGGAGATGTAATCTCTCCACCTTGTCCTAGGTCTACCCCGAGGCCTCCTCCCAGCTCGACGTGCCTGATACACCTCCCTTGGGAGGTGCCCAGGAAGAATCCTCACCAGATGCCCGAACCACCTCAACTGGCTCCTTTCAACATGAAGGAGCAGTGGTTCTACTCCGTGTTCCCCCCGGATGACCAAGCTTCTCACCCTATCTCTAAGGGAAAAGCCAGCCACTCTCCTGAGGAATCCCATTTCGGCCGCCGTTCCTCCCAACCACGCGCTGTATCCTCATCGTTGCCCACAGTCAGGGCTTTCCCCCCGCAACCCTAAGGCACAGGGAGACGATGTTCCACGTCCCCAGAGCCAGCTTCTGCCGCCCAGGTCCAGTACATCGAGACCCCCGACCTTCACTGCCACCCATATGGCAGCACACCCGACCCCAGTTGGTCTCCCTGCAGGAGGTGGGTCCACAGGAGGACGATGAAGAGACCACAGGACTTGTTCGGGCTGTGCCCGGCCGGGCCCATTGGTAGACCCGGCCACCAGGCGCTTACTCACGGGCCCTCCGTCTGGGCCTGGCTCCAGACAGGGGCCCCGGGCTTCCTCCGGGCAGGGTCGCTCTCTTCATCTGTCGTTGTTTCATGGGGTCCTTGAACCATTCTTCGTCAGGCCCTTCCCCTGAGACCAATTTGCCTTGGGAGACCCTACCAGGAGCACTTGGCTCCAGACATCACAGCTCTCAGAGTCATAGGGACACTCAAACCTCTCCCCCACGATAAGGTGATGGCCTTCAGAAAGAAGATTGTTGCAGCATATGAGTCTGATAAGGGATTTAAAAAGATCTCAAAAGAGTTTGAAATCAACCATTCCACTGTCCGGAAAATAGTGTACAAGTGGAGGACATTCAAAACAACTACCAACATGCCCAGGTCTGGCCGTCCAAGCAAGTTCACCCCGAGAGCAGACCGCAAGATGCTAAAAGACGTCTCCAAAACTCCTAAAATGTCATCACGGGACCTACAGCAGGCTCTGGCGACTGTTGATGTGAAAGTGCATGTCTCTAAAATCAGAAAGAGACTGTGTGCAAGGAGGAAACCTTTACTCTCCAAGAGAAACATTAAGGCCAGACTGAAGTTTGCCAGAGAGAACGTAGACAAAGAACAGGACTTCTGGAATAATGTTCTTTGGACAGATGAGTCAAAAATTGAATTATTTGGAACAGAACAGAGGACATGTTTAGCGCACACCAAATACAGCGTTCCTGGAAAAGAACCTCATACCAACTGTGAAGCATGGAGGTGGAAGTGTCATGGTTTGGGGATGCTTTGCTGCAGCAGGACCTGGCTAGCTCACCATCATAGAATCCATCATGAATTCTACAGTGTATCAGAGGATGCTTGAGCAACATGTGAGACCATCTGTAAGAAAATTAAAGCTGAAGCGGAACTGGACCCTGCAATGACCCTAAACATACCAGTAAATCCACAAAGGACTGGCTGAAAACTAAGAAATGAAGAGTCCTGGAATGGCCCAGTCAAAGCCCAGATCTTAATCCCATTGAGATGCTGTGGGGTGACCTGAAACGGACTGTACATGCAAGAAACCCCTCAAACGTCACACAGGTTAAAGCATTCTGCATTGAGGAGTGGGGCAATCTTTCCTCAGACCGATGTCAGAGACTGGTAGAGGGTTACAAGAAGCGTCTCAGTGAAGTTATTTCAGCCAAAGGGTGTAACACTAGGTATTAGGGGGTAGTTTTTTCTACCCTTTTCCTCAGTTAGAATATGCATTTATGATGATGTCTTTTGTTTAATGAGTAAAACAATGTTATTTTTTGCTGTTTACCTGCAATTATATCACTTTCTTTTCCAGAGATAAATAAAAACAAGATTAGACATTGATATGTGAACATTTCTTAATGAATAACTGAATATTTTATGGGGTGTCCTAATTTTTTCACATGACTGTATATATATATATATATATATAAACCGCCTTTATATATATATACATATATATAAATAAAATTAAATATACTGTATATACCTTTATATATATATATATATATTTGTATATATATATATATATACTTTATATATATACACACACACACACACATATATATATACTGTATATATATAGAAAGCGTGGCTCTCACCTGGAACATCACCGTGAAGAAGACCACCACAATGGTTGTTGCCACAAAATAATCTTTGGCTTTGACCCGCTTGCCATCCAGCAGCACCACCAGAGCAAACGCCACCGCCCCCCGCAGGCCGCCGTACGACATCACCACCTGGTCGATCTTGTCCAATGGGATGAGCCGGAAGCGGTTCAGAACCCAGGTCTGACCAATCACACCTGCAGGAGAGAGGTCACTGAAGATCAGTGTGACATGAGCGCCACCTACAGGTGATGGTGGTCACATGATCAGGACTGACCCACAGCTCTGAAGACAAAGATGAAGACGAGGGTGCAGGACACCAGGCCCGTGTCCCACGCCCACTTGGACTTGTCGACGGCGGAGATGCCAAGGAAGATGAAGATGATGGTTTCTGCGATGCTCGCCAGCGTCTTCATCGTGTACTTCACCGTTGTCCGAGACTTCTGCGAAATGTTGGCCTCCACGTATTTGTTGGCTCCGATGCCACAGAAAGTCATTCTGAGCAGAGACAGGAA
The DNA here is from genome assembly GCF_019176455.1 of Solea senegalensis. Lineage (NCBI taxonomy): Eukaryota > Metazoa > Chordata > Actinopteri > Pleuronectiformes > Soleidae > Solea > Solea senegalensis. The sequence goes on along the minus strand of NC_058027.1, from coordinate 26,826,720 downwards.
ACAGAAAAACAAAAGAATACAAAGTGTTTCCTGTTTGTTATTTACACAAATAAATGTAAACAACAGCAAAAGTTCCTGCTCAAAAATAAACACACACTATATCATTTCTGCCAATAAAACAATGACTTTAAAGAGTTGGTTTGATGATGTCAGAACGCAGACAACACAACCAGAGGTCAACCACTAACCCTAACCAATTTCCTGCATCACTGTCTTTAAAAGACAAATAAAATGAAACATTTGTCTCATTGTTTCCAATTTTTATGCAGAAATGTTACATATTGTATCTTTAAATGAAAAGAATGGAGGCTTTGTGTTACTGTCTATACTTGCCCTTCATTATATTGTTGCCCTGTAGCTGTGTATACAACGATCACAGCTTTGCTAGCACTGCTCAACAGTTGTATTACAGTAACAGCCTTGAAATGAATGGCACTGTATGAATTCATGAATGAAATGCATGTATTCATACACTAATCCTCCAGTCCAAATACTGCTTTGATACCCGGCCGGAACCATACGGGGCATTAGTAACGTGAGTGATTTTGCCTCATTTACACAATAATGAACCATTTATAATAATAATTAATAATATCTGCAAGCTTTATTCAGATATCTACAGATACTAAATTTTGAAATTCTGAAAAACATGATATTCTCGAGGTAATTAATAAATCTGAGCCAGCCTCATGTGGGCGGTTTCCCTTTTTTATCCAATCCTTCATGAGAGCACTCTGCTGAGTACGGAGGATTGAATATAGAGTAGAGAGACGAGAACGGTCTTAGAATGTCAAAACATTCCCACCCATCACCCGATCCAACATCAAACAACCCTCATCTCCCCCTGCAACACCCTCACCGCTCCCTCCTGACCCCCCACCATCACTCTGGTGATCTCACAGGATCTGTGAAGAAGATGTGTGTCAGCTCTTCAGGAAACAGAAGTCCAGGAAAGCTCCAGGCCCAGACAGTGTGTCACCCTCCTGTCTGAAGGTCTGTGCCGACCAGCTGGCCCCCATCTTTACCCAGATCTTCAACAGATCACTGGAGCTGTGTGAAGTCTCCTCCTGCTTCAAACGCACTACAATAATCCCGGTCCCCAAGAAACCAGCAATCTCAGGTCTAAATGACTACAGGCCCGTGGCCCTGACATCTGTGGTCATGAAGGCCTTTGAGAGACTGGTGTTGTGCCACCTGAAGGACATCTCAGGCCCCCTGCTGGACCCCCTGCAGATTGCATATCGGGCAAACAGGTCAGTGGATGATGCAATCAATATGGGTCTGCAATACATCCTGCATCACCTCTGCTCCCCAGGGACATATGCTAGGATCCTGTTTGTGGACTTCAGCTCGGCGTTCAACACCATCATCCCGGACATCCTGCACTCCAAACTCACCCAGCTCTCCGTCTCAGTCCCCACCTGTCAGTGGATTACAAACTTCCTCACAGACAGGAGCCAGCAGGTGAGACTGGGGAAAATCACTTCCAGCACCCAGACAATCAGCACTGGTGCCCCCCAGGGATGTGTGCTCTCCCCACTGCTGTTCTCCCTTTACACTAACGACTGCACCTCATTCGAGATGGCGACGAGTCTGCATACAGACGAGAGGTAGAACAACTGGTCCTCTGGTGTGGTCAGAACAACCTGGAGCTGAACAAGCTCAAAACTGTGGAGATGACAGTGGACTTCAGGAGTAACTCCCCTGCTCTGCCCCCCCTCACCATCCTCAATAACACTGTGTCTGTTGTGGAAACCTTCAGGTTTCTAGGATCCACCATCTCCCATGACCTAAAGTGGGCACCAAACATTGACTCCATAGTCAAAAAGGCCCAGCAGAGGCTTTACTTCCTGCGACAGCTCAGGAAGTACAACCTGCCCCAGGAGCTGCTGATCCAGTTCTACACAGCAATAGTCCAGTCTGTTCTCTGCACCTCCATCATCGTTTGGTTTGGATCAGCCACCAAACAGGGCAGAAACAGACTGAATCGAAACCATCAGGACTGAGAATCATTGGTGTTAAACTGCCCACCATCCAGGACTTGAACACATCCAGAGTCAATGAACGGGCAGGTAATATCTTTGCAGATCCATCACATCCCAGAAACAACCTGTTTGATCTTCTTCCCTCTGGCCGGCATTACAGAACACTGTACACCAAAACTGCTAGACACAAGAACAGTTTTTTCCCCCAGGCCATCACAGTAATGAACACTTGACCAGTTTATTTATTCACTGTTTTGCACCTTATCTTTTATATACATAAATATATATATTTAAAAATAGACCAGACCTCTGGACACCTTATTTATTCACTTTGTACTACACTCTTTTTAAATTATTGTTCTTGTTGTCCTTTGTTCTTTCAAGTTGAATGTATGTTAAGTTATGTTGATGTATATGTATGTTCATGTTTATGTTTAATGTACAGCGTGTGCTGGATAAAACCGGAGTCAAATTCCTTGTATCTGTTGACATACTTGGCCAATAAAGCTGATTCTGATGTTAGCTGCTTCCTGAAAAATAATAAACAAATTTCAAAAAGTGGCTGTGGCTCAGTGGTTAAGACCGGTACCCTATGAGTCCTCCCCCATCCTCTGACTCAACTCACCACCAGATGGTGATCAGTTGACAGCTCTGCCCCTCTCTTCACCCGAGTGTCCAGAACATGCGGCCTCAGATCCGATGAAACGATCACAAAATCGATCATCGACCTTCGGCCAGGGACACTCTGGTACCAAGTACACTTATGAGCGTCCTTATGCTCGAACATGGTGTTTGTTATGGATAGTCCATGACTTGCACGGAAATCCAACAACAAATGACCACTCTGATTTAGATCAGGTAGGCCGTTCTTCCCAATCACGCCTCTCCAGGTTTCCCCATCGCTGCCCACGTGTGCGTTGAAATCTCCCAGCAGAACTATGGAGTCCCCCGACGGAGCCCCTTGCAGGACTCCATCTAGGGCCTCCAAGAAGGCCGGATACTCCGAGCTGCTGTTCTGTGCATAAGCACAAACAGCAGTCCTTAGGCAACCCTAAGGCGCAGGGAGGCAACCCTCTCGTCCACCGGGGTAAACTCCAACACAGCGGCGCTCAGCCGGGGGCTTGTGAGTATCCCCACACCTGCCCGGTGCCTTACACCCTGGGCAACCAGAGAAGAATAACTTATCCAGGAATGTGGTTCCAGAGCCAAGGCTGTGCGTGGAGGTAAGCCCCACCAGATCTAATTGGTAGCGCTCCATCTCCCGCACAAGCTCCGGCTCTTTCCCCCACAGCGAGATGACATTCCACGTCCCCAGAACCAGCTTCTCCCACCCAGGTCCAGTACGTCGACACCCCCGACCTTCACTGCCACCCAAAATAATGCTAATTATAAATAATAACAGTGAAATTATGTCTAAGCCGCTCTTTATCTAGTTTTAGATGTTAGTGAGTCAGAATAAATGATGACGTTTCTCTGCCTAACAAAAGTTTTAAGATAAATCATCACAAAACACCTGCACTGATCCACAACATTTATCTGGGACAAATGTTCTGCTGACGGTAGGGTGAAGAGAAGAAGACAAAAATAACACTGTAACTCAGTGTAACACTGGTGTTTCGCACTGTAACTCAGTGTAACTCAGTGTAACTCATTGTAACACTGTTGTGTCGCACTGTAACTCACTGTAACTCACATGAGTTACAGTGAGTTACAGTGAGTGACTCATGACTCGTGTCATGTTATTCAAGTTTCTTGTTGTGTTCAGGTGAAATTAGTTTTTAGTGGAGTTCCTTTGCATGTTCACTTTGGACTCCGCCCACCACTGTGTTGTCTGTCAGACCCTCCCCGTCCTGGTCACATGGTTGGTTTGACTTACGACAAAATGGCGGACAGCGAGAAGAGCTCGGCGGTCAGGTATGCCAGGTAGACGAGCAGGAAGACGAAGAGTGGCTCGATGATACGGACCTTCTTAGTGAAGCGAGTGATGAAGCCCAGGATGACAGCGAACACCACACCCACCAGAGTCCCACCGATGCTGACGATAAAGAAGGAGGCTGAGAGGGGGAGGAGCATGGTGAGAACCTGAGGTGTCAATCACAGCCATGAGGATCACATGTCTCTGAAGACTCACCCACGCCTTTGAAGTAGTCTGCTGTCTCCACGTTCTCCACCCCTACCTCCACAAAAGAAATGTACACTTTATATAAGACCTGCAGAGACACAGAGGGGGGCGGGGTCACTCTGACTCCTCCCTCACAGCAGCTGCGGGGGGGTTGGGGGGAGGGGGTGTAGAATAGAAAATTCTCATCCTCATTGGTTCAGTGGTACAGTGGGTCATCGTCCAACCACAGGGTCAGGGTTTGATCCCCAGGTTTGAACGTGTGGGTTGTGAGTGAATGAGTGAGGTTTGAACATGTGAGTTGAATGAATGAGTGAGGGTTGAACGTGTGAGTTTTGAGTGAACGACTGAGGGTTGATCGTGTGAGTGCTGAGTGAAGGACTGATGTTTGAACGTGTGAGTTGTGAGTAAATGAGTGAGGTTTGAATGTGTGAGTTGTCAGTAAATGAGTGAGGTTTGAACGTGTGACTTGTGAGTGAATGAGTGAGATTTGAATGTGTGAGTTGTGAGTGAACGGTGAGGTTTGAATGTGACTTGTGAGTGAATGAGTGAGGTTGTGTGAGTTGTGAGTGAGTGAGTGAGGTTTGAACGTGTGACTTGTGAGTGAATGAGTGAGGTTTGAACGTGTGAGTTGTGAGTGACGTTTGAACGTGTGACTTGTGAGTTCAACAAAGGTTGAATATTTGAGTTGTGAGTGAAGGAGTGCGGTATGAACATGTGAGTGAATGAGTGAGGTTTCAACATGTGAATGAGTGAGGTTTGAACGTGTGAGATGTGAGTGAATGAGTGAGGTTTGAACGCAGGTTTGAATTCTGAGTGAATGAGTGAGGTTTGTGAGTTGTGAGTGAAATGAGTGAGGTTTGAACGCAGAGTGAATGAGTGAGGTTTGAATGTGTGAGTTGTGAGTGAATGAGTGAGGTTTGAACGTATGACTTGTGAGTGAATGAGTGAGGTTTGAACGTGTGATTTGTGAGTGAATAAGTGAGGTTTGAACGTCTCACCACGGTGACGGCGTCGTTAACCAGAGATTCTCCGAACACGATGATGAAGAGCGTGTCATTGACGTGAACTTCTTCGAACACGGCAAGAACCGCCACCGGGTCAACGGCTGAGATCAGAGCGCCAAACAACAGGAAGTCCATGAGGTCAGCCTGCACACGCTCATCTACACACACACACACACACACACACAGACACACGGATTTTTGTACCCTAACGTGTCATGATGACATCACAGCGGAGCAAAAGACCTTTGACCTCTAGTAAGTTACTGGTAATAACCTACGACCTCTGACCCTCAGTGACTGACCTCTGACATTGAGTGACTGACCTCTGACCATCAGTGACTGACCAATGACCTTGAGACTGACCTCTGACCCTCAGTGACCGATCTATGACCTTGGTGACCTTTGAGTGACTGACCTCTGACCCTCAGTGACTGACATATGACCTTGAGTGACTGACCTCTGACCTTGATTGACTGACCTCTGACCTTGAGTGACTGACCGCTGACCCTCAGTGACTGACCTCTGACCTTAAGTGACTGACCTATGACCTGCAGCAGTTTGGCAGCATACAAACTGAAGCCGCAGCAGAAGGCGTTCCACAGCGTTCCCACCACGGCATACGTCAGGATGGCGCCCAGGTTGTCAAAGAAGAGGCGGGCCGACATGAAGTACCCGGCGTCACCCACGATGGTCGGGAGCAGGAAGAGGAAGAAGAGGGCGGGGTCAAGTTGATACAGTTGCTTCTTATTGGCTACCAACACAACTCCGCCCAGAACCAGACCCAGCAGGATCAGCATGCAACTCTCTGGAACCACGGTGGTGAAGTGCTGAGAGAAATGGAACACTGCCCTCCCACACACACACACGCACACAGAGTCACACACAGACAGAGTCACAGATACACACGCAGACAGTCACACACACACACACACACACACACACACACACACACACACAGAGTCACACACACACACACGCACACAGAGTCACACACAGACACACAGAGACAGAGTCACAGATACACATGCATGACAGTCACACACACACACACACACACACACACAGAGACAGAGTCACACACACACACACACACAGAGTCACACACACGCACAGAGTCACACAGACACACAGAGACAGAGTCACAGATACACATACAGAACAGTCACACACACACAGAGACAGAGTCACACACACACACACACACACACAGACAGAGTCACAGACACAGACACAGAGACAGAGTCATACACACACACACACAGACAGTCACAGACACACACACAGACAGTCACACACACACAGAGTCACAGACACACACACAGTCACATCACAGACACACACACACACAGACAGAGTCACACACACACACAGAGTCACACACACACACACACACACACACACAGAGTTACACACACACAGTCAGACACACACACACACACACAGTCAGACACACACAGTCAGACACACACACACACACACACAGTCAGACACACACAGTCAGACACACACACACACACACAGTCAGACACACACAGTCTGTTCATTCAGGTGACTCACTTCTGCTGCTGAAACTCCTCCCTGTGTGTGTGTGTGTGTAACATTATCACATTAATGAGCAGCATGTATGTGTTATTGTCCTGCAGAACAGTGAGTCACCAGCTGTGTGTGTGTGTCACAGATCATGTTGTTAAATGCTTCCATGACTCTCTCAAACTTAAAGCTGCAGTATGTCATCAGCTGTCAGATGAGTTCACACAGAGTGAATTAAGTTTCTGTTTTTCACTGTAACAGTGTTTAGATTTCGTGTCACCCGGTGACATTCCCACGCTGCACACAGGAAGTGATGTAGTTTCATGTGAAGACAGACAAGTTACATTAGTAAAGTGAGACGAGTGTAAAAGTTTGAGAAGTGAAAAAATGCTTCCTGCTCTGCTGCTGTATACATACAAACGCTCCCTCAGTGAGTCACATAACGTTACATTGGTATATTGTTTGTGCAGATTAATAACAACAACAGAAGTTACATACTCTTTAAAAACTCTCTCACACACACACTCACGGATCTTGGCTACACTGGCCACCAGCAGCCACATGGCGATGATGTACGGAGTCTGGACATAGGTCCACTCCCACTGGACCACCCGGAACCCGCCGCCGTGATGACCGACATTCTGCGCCTCCTCGGGCTCCCCCACGGCTGATCGGGCCGACGCAAGACCGGGTGGCGCAAGGTCGCGCGGTGCTCCGGGCTGTGGACAGAGGAGGAGCGGGGGGGCGGAGGCAGGGATGCTGAGCCCCGTCTCCCGGAGGTCCGCGGTACCGGACAGGTCCGCGGCGGCAGAGAAAAGAAGCAGCAGCAGCGGGAACTGCATCTTCACCAGAGACCAGAGAGGACACGTCCTGTCACTTTATATATATACACACACACACACACCCACACACACACAGAGCCTGCTGTAAGACACTGAGTATGGGACACGTGACCAGTCCAGGAAGTCAAGTCCGCCTTTAAAGAGACACTGAGACCCACACACACACACAGTCTCTCTCTCACACACACACACACACACAGTGATTATATGAGGTAGTTGTCTGAAGTTACAGCGCCCCCTGCTGCTGAGAACCAGCCTGAAACACAGAGACAGTGTGGGGGTGTGTTCCATTTGTAGTCAGACCTCAGAATTTATGAGGTCAGGGGGTGTGTCCTTTTATATGGAACACAGCATGAGCCAGTGTCTCAGGCTGGTTCTCAGCAGCAGGGGGCGCTGAAAAAAACTGAACTCCACCTTTAATCACACAAATCAATAAAACTCAAAGTGATCAATAACTTTTATTAATCACACGTGAAACATTTGTAACATTTTATTCAACTGTTTAAAAATTTAATTAAAACACACTGATCACAAGACAAGAGGACAGAGGGGTGAGTGTGTGAATGTGTGAGTGAGTGTGTGTGTGTGTGAGTGAATGAGTGAGAGTGAGTGAGTGAGTGTGTTAATGTGTGAGTGAATGTGTGTGAGTGAGTGAGTGAGTGAGTGTGAGTAAATGAGTGGAGTGAGTGTGTGTGTGTGAGTGAATGAGTGAGTGAGTGTGTGTGTGTGTGGAGTGAATGAGTGAGAGTGAGTGAGTGAGTGAGTGTGTAATGTGTGAGTGAATGTGTGTGAGTGAGTGAGTGAGTGAGTGTGAGTAAATGAGTGAGTCAGTGAGTGAATGAGTGTGAATCTGTGAGTGAGTGAATGAGTGTGAATCTGTGAGTGAGTGAGAGTGAGTGAGTGATTGATTCATCTGTGACACACATGAACACTGGACAGAATAAATGCTGTCACTTGTCCGTCTCCTTATGTCTCCTCATGTCTGCTCGATGGTTGTGATCAGACTCTGTCTTCAGTCTCGCTGTTGAGTCCCAGAGCCTGAACCACATCCACACTGAGACCAGACTTAAGAGTCCTCCTCACTGTAACACACACACATTAACAGGTGACATGAATGATGGCTGAGTTCCATTTCGCTCCCTCAGGCTGCAGCTGACGTGAACAGAACTATTGTTCATGTTTTCATCACTGAACCAGACCTGAGCCAGACTTAGTCCCTGAGGACACCGTGTCACTGTGTCCTCAGGGACAGGTATGGTGTGTGGGAGATAATCCGTGTTTTGGACACAGCAGCCGTTTCTGTTTGTGTCTCATGTTCAGTCTGAGCCACAGAGGGCACGACCTTCTGAAAAGATCAAAATACTGATCACAAACCAGAAAACTGTGACATCACCACCACATACTCACATGACTTCCGGTTGAGGCGGGACCGTTTCCGGGTCCTGGGGCTTGGCACTCGGACTGAGGGATTGTGGGTAACAGATTTGACAAGTCTATCCATGATTTCATCTGTGGCATCATCCTGGGAACTTGAACCATCGTCTTTGGCCACGGACATCAGAGACGGACTCACCCGGCCAAGACCTGCAG